>NW_021636982.1:600000-886492 GCF_004799145.2 Neltuma alba | reverse complement strand
TAAAATAAATATATTACGTACAGATATGCATAACCGGCCCACCATCGATTCCACTAGCCCGGGGTGGGTATTCTTGTCCTTCGGTTTGGTTTTATGTCTATTAGACACTAGATTGATTTCAATCCCATCCCGTCAGCTGGATTCTATAAAAATGAAATGAATAGTGAATAAGGAATTTTATTTGGGACAAAAAATGAATATTGAATTTAAGAAATTAAATTATGATGAGATTTTAATTTAATATTAATTTGGGAAAATCTCAAAAAAGGCCCTTGAAATATAGAGAATTTCAGATTGGGCTTGGAATTGTGTAAATAGCAAAAAGGGTCAATGACCTAATCTATCATTTGTAAAATCAAGAAGAATTGACAACTTTGCCCTCATTTGTATTCATTCACTACAATGATTTAAGGAATCACTATAAGGGTTTAGACATTACCTAGATTCGTGTAGAAAATAACTACTTACTTTTTCGTAGTCAAGTATCTTGTTATTAACTACAACTAATCAAATAATCACTAGAACAGTATAAGCATTACCTAGATTCATATAGAGAATAACTACTAACTTTTTCGTAGTCAAGTACCTTATTATTAACTACAACTAATCATGTAATCACTAGAACAGTGTAAGGGTTACCTAGATTTGTTTAGAGAATAACTACTCACTTTTGCTTAGCCAATGCAAAGTTGTCGGTTCCTTTTGATTTTACAAAAGACAGATTGGGTCATTGACTCTTTCTGTCATTTGCACAATTTCAAGACCCAGTTAGGAATTTCCTATGGAATTTTCCCTATTAATTTTCTTATAATTTTTTTTTTTGTAACAATTTTCTCAAAGTTTTGAATAGTCGTTTTCCTGTCAATGTAGTTAAATGAGGACCAGAGAGAGTGGGAGGAGGAATCCATAAATGGTTGGGCCCAGAAGGCGATCAGGGAACAAAACACATTGATGCCTATAATTTCGATTTTCAACGGATGTGGCTCTTTTTGAGTTTTAAAGGTCCTTTGGCTGCTGCTCCTTCTTCGTCTTTAAATCTTAGAGAGTTGTTTCAGAATTAAGAAAAGGAAAGGAAATCCAGAGACTTGTCAAATTCGGGCAGATCACATGACGGAACGTGTGCACGAAAGAGCACATGGACACATTCTTATCACCACTAATCCATTCAATTTGAGACTAATCAACCCATCATTAATGACACGTGCTAATCATTATTTTTTCAAAATCATCTTATACGTCTGACGTGGGGACACACCAAAGTTTATATCAACTGGATTTAAGCTTTGTGAGAGGCACGGACCATGGGGTGATTAATTTCTAATAAATAGATAGCTTAATTGCTCCAAGAAACCAAGCCTAATGTCATGTTGTGTTAATTTATTAAACTCCAAGATGTTCAAACTGTCTTAGGACCTGCTTGGTTTGAGAGGGGGGAGGGAAGGATGAAGTAAGGGAGGGTGAGGGAGGTTTTAACCTTACCTTATTTAGTTTGATTAAAAAAAACGAGAGAGATATTTAATGATCATTTATTTAATTTAAGGGAGGGAAGGAAGAGATAGTAATAATCAATTTATCATTTTACCTTACATATTAGTTTATATTTTTATTTATATATTATATAAATTCATTTACATCTTATTTCTAATAAATAAATAGCTTGATTGCCCCAAGACTAGTGTCATGTTGTGGTTAATTTATTAAACTCCAAGATATTCAAACTGTCTTAGTTGGGCTATTGAGAAATAATCAGTATTGGGCTGAAATTTACGGTCGCCGACCGAAGTTGGAGCCCAATCCTACTGGGCCACTCCTGATCTTCCAAGTCTTGCGTCAGATTTAGTGATTTTGTGTGGGTTTGGTATGTTTTTGCTACATGAGACGCATCAAACTGTGGGCTAAAGTTGTAGAAACCATTATTTTGGGTCCGAAAAAGGCAAAAATATATTTGCATTTCTAAACACATATAATTTCTTCCCTTTTTTCAAAAAGTTTAGATTGATAGGGTTGTAGAGGCCCATCGAGGCATGACATGTGTCCAGACTAAAAAAAACACTTAAAAAATATTTATAAATGACCCGTAAACAAACTTATTACAGTGATAATGGGATCTGAACTCATAGGCTATGTTTGGATTGCAGTTAGAGAAGCCAAAAGCACATGGGAAAGCGTGAAACTAATGTTAGTGGCTTATTGGGACTTAGAAGATTGTTTGGATGGGACTCCTTTTCTAACTGACTTATAGTAAAAAGTAACTTTTCTAACTGACTTATCCAACGTAATCTGAATCAACTTTTCTAACTGACTTATGAGAAAATTGTGCAAAGCTTACAATCTAATTAATCATGTAATTTCGTTTACTTTAATTAGAGACCAAATAAATTTTAATTTATATTCTTGTTTATCCATTATGTATATTTTATTAATTATCTACAATGTTTTTTCAAATTTTTCTCCATAACAAATATTTTTATTTTATAATCTCACAAATAAACTATTTATATTTTATCGTAATAATTTTACATATTTTTTAAACTATTATCACATTAAAAACATTAAATTTCAAACACTACTATTCAATAAAGTCCATGCCCTTTTCGGTCATTTACAACTAAACTAACTTTTCTATTAATTATCCAAACAACTTTTAACTTTTTCAACTGACTTTTTATAAGCACCTATCCAAACATAAATCATATTACACTAACTGACTTTTACTCTAACTTCAGTTATAAAAGTCAGTTAAACTATAAGTCAATTTTGTCCAACGCCAATCCAAACATACCCATAATTGTAATCTTATGAATTAGAGACCAAATTCCTATCAAATGCTCAGGATTAACTTCTGTGAATCCACTCACTTTCTAATGGTCGGGAGGCCCGAGTATTTAATTAGCTGATGATTTTCTTCCTTATGCTTGTGGTGAATTAGTAGTTTATTATTACTTCCGGTCCTTAATATAAGACCTCATTTGATTTTTATTTTAGTTCTAAATATAAGATTCTAATTCACTTTGTCTCTAATATTTATACATTTTTTTCAAGGTAATCCATCTAATAGTGGTAGTTTTAACCAACACCTATTTATTACAAATAACTAACTTAACTTATTTCCTTAATTTTCTTAAATTAGTCAATTAGTTCTTATAATTAGGACCGGAGGTAGTATTATAATAGCTGTTCCCTATTTTCTTTCACCTCCAAAAATACCAATTGAATCCCCAATCATTTGAAGCCTCAAGTGTACTTTTTATTCTTTTAGTTTTTACCTTCACTCAAGTGTACGTTATTTGTGGCGTGAGATAAAAATTTTAGTATTTCAAAGACCTAATATTGAGGGTATGGTTCAGGGTTCCTAGTGAAATTATTTAAAATTGAAGTTTATTTTATTATGACTCCGTTAATAATTGACATGGATGGACCCATTCTTAAACTCCTCCAGAGAGAGGACAATCTAATCTCACTGTGCACAAAAGTTGACCCAAAATACTTTTAACTGTGATGGGGGCCCCTAAATCCTCCACCCTTTTGTCCCTTTTTTTCTTTTTAACCCTTTTAAACATAATGGATAACTCTCCCTCAACAAATCGATGCATACAAAAGAATGAAATATCAGTCAGGAAAAACAAAATAATCAAAAGAAAGCAAGGGACGACCTTTTCTAAGATTTTAAACGAACAACAGGTTCAGTAATCAGCAAGTACCTATAATTTCATGTGATTTTTAATCAGCCTCGTACTTTTTCTAAGTAATCATGTAAAACTACAGGAATCTAATTAAGAATAAGGCAAAACTGTAAGGGCCTCCTAAGAAAACCACATGAAACTAATAAAAAATTAGGCGCAACTTTAAGACCTGAGCAGATTAATTTTTGTTTTTATTGATCATCTGAAGTTATAGGGATCTAATTAAAAATAAGGCAAAGCTTTAGCGATCTGTATGCAAAAAAAAAAAAAACATGACACCAATTAAGAATTAGGTTGAACTATAAAAACAGATAGATGAGATCAATTTTTCCTTGAAAAAACTGAAGAGCGAATGAGGGAACACAATCCAATGATGATGGTGGGAAAGCAAAAGAGATGTAATGAGGAAGCAAGTGCTTTAAGGTACAGAGAAAAGATGGAAGGAGAGAGGCATGGTTGAACACAGTGAGAAGGTTATGGGCAGTTCTTGAGACATAACAGCAGAAAAGGGGGAATTTGGCGCCATGAAAGGGTCCAATTCTAGTTAGTGATGAGATTCCAAAATGATTCAGATTGTGTGCCACCGAAAGAAGGAGAATGGTGGATTCAGTTTAGGTGATGAGATTAATTTAATGAGTTAGTTAAGGTGTTTGTGGCATCCACCAGACAAAGATCCCTTTTAGCTGTGGACACAGACACACACCAACGTGGTAGGCAATCTGCATGAAATATATTTCTAAGTTGCGACATCACATTACGGCTCTTATCTTAATCTCCTTCATTTGATGTCCACCTTACTACTAATTTACAGCTATATATATAATCATTGATTTATGAGAATATCATAACCTTAAATTATGCACACTTTTGTGGTCAAAAGTTGTTTGATTAATTTATGTTGTTGCCCACAGCACGATCTCGATAAGCTCATTTTAAGCCCACCCAACAACCCGCTAATCAAGGTGACATGTTCCTTCTTCCCCTTTCTTCCGTGTTCCCCTTTCTTTTTACAACCTAGCTTCACCCAACTCACTTCTTTATAATATCTTTCATCTTCCACAAATTTTATTTTGTTCTTCTATCCCAACACTTTTTTTTTTTTTACATTATATGTAACTTGAGGTGAATCATGTTACTTATAAGGATGTTTGGGTAAAAAGTAATTTTATGGTATATAAAACAACTATGTGAGAAGAATTTTGTTTTGACTTGTATGATAAAAAATGATACGATATGTTGTTATAAGTTGAAAAGAAATAAGTTATTTTACCTATTTATAAGTCACATTATTAAATTTTTTATATTAATTAATGTATAATTCCAACTTTTTTTATTATTATGTAGACTGTTATTTTCTTAAAATATATAAAATATAAATAAAATTAAAAAAGTTATTAGATTTGAAAACGGAGTTTATTGGTGAGATTTAATGTTTTTTCTTTCTTATGATAAAACATGCTAGAAGTAGTTTATAAATGGGATTTAAGAAATATAGTTCAATACTCCCCATATTAAATATATAATTAGAGAGCTGATGTTAGTTTTAAATATAAATCCTTAATCAATTTTATTTCTCGTCTTTATTATTTTTTTCTTAGCAAATTTATCGAAATGATATACAATTTCATGTTACATAAGGTTAGTTTGGGAACATCATATCATATTTGTTAAAATTAAATAATTTAATTAATTTTGTAATCTATCTAAATTAAATGAGTAGTTCTTACATTACATTAAGAAATGATGAAGTACTGTAATAGGTTGGTTTTCAACAAGCGAGTGATTTATGGGAAATGGACTTTTAGTTTTATTTTCAATGCTGTCCAACGTTTCTTGTCATACCTAAAAAACAAAAAAATGACATTATTCGCATAATTTGGTATTTTCCCAAATATGTATTTCTTTCTTTTGTTTTGACGGAACGGTTTGTTTAGGCAGAAAAAATAGGATCAAAGGATTGAAAGTGGGGGACTAAACAGGGTAATTAAAACCTAGGACATGATTATATTAAGATATTCTATTTTGTGTCTTACAATCTAAGATTCAAGAAAAATTATAAAAATGTTCAACTTGGGCATGCTAATAAAAACATTTTTCTCAAAAACCTAGGACATTTTTTTCTACTTAAAAAAACATTTTTCTCAACACTGTGAAACAAAAATCAAACAAGGGGCGGATATATAGGGTTGTGGAGGGTCTCCTGATTAATGAAAGTTTTAATTTCGTTAATCAATAATCACAAGGGAATGATCACATGGGATTGCGTAAAGAAAGAAAATGATGACCTTTCTATTATAATTACTACTATTAAACTTCATTCCTACGCCATCTCTGCTTATTTTTGAACATATTCTTCATTCCCGATCCCGCTGGCAAGAATAAAATTCTTGATCCCTCATACGCCAACACACAACCATATTTCTTCATTAAACATTAAACATGTGTCATATATATATATATATATATATATCCTATTTTCAAGCTTTTGATTGTAGCTGTTCACTAAGATTTGACGATGAAACAAATTCAGTTTTCCAGAAGAGTCACAAGCATGTAATACTACCTTCAGAATTTAATATAAAACCTCATTTAACTTTATTTTGATCCTAAATATAAGATTGTAATCTATTTTGTCTTCTATATTTATCTATTTTTTTCTTAAGATAGTTTTTCTAATAATGGTAGTTCTAGCCAACAAACTTGATTAACAAAGATACTCCTCCGGTCCTTAATATAAGAGCCATTTAACTAATTTGATTAAATTAAAGAAGTTAGGTAAGTTAGTTAATTATAAGAAAAGTGACACATTTTTCCTAAAACACCATAACCATCTTTCTTAATACCCTATCTCCCTTTTCTACTTGATTATGGTTGAGGGAGTATCTATAAAGGTAATTTAGAAAAAATTAATAAATATGAGAAATGGGTCTTATATTTAGGACCAAAACTAACTCAAGAATTAGGTCCTATATTAAGGACCGAAAGAGTATTTTAGAAAAGACGATATTTATTTATTACAAATAACTAACTTAACTTAATCTATTTAAATTAATTAACTAGTTCTTATATTTAGAACCGAAAGTAATATCTAGTACGAATTAGGTTGGATATTATAAACCATTTTTTGTCAGGCTTGAAGTCTCTACTTGAGCAATATTGTTAGGTACACTTTATATCTCAAGTTTTTTAATAAAAAGAAATAAATAAATAAATTTAGGAATAAGAAGTCGTATCATTCATCATGCGGAATTACGGATTGATATGGAGTTACGGACCTTATTGACTTTACAGAGAAAGGACCTTATTGGGACATATACACACACTTCTTCCGATCCTAATTATAAAAGCTAGTTGACTAATTTAAGGAGATTAAAAAAGTAAGTTGAGTTAGTTATTTATCCTAAATAAATATTGTCTTTCCTAAAATATTTTTACTAATCAAGTGTATTGACTAAAATTATCATTATTAGAATGACTACTTTAACAAAAAATATATAAATATAAGAGACAAAGTAGATTAGGTCTTGTATTTAAGATTAAAATAAAAGTCAAACAATATCTTATATTAAAGACCGGAGCTAGTATATATGGATGGATCATCAATTTGAGTTTGCAGAAGCAATTCTTACAAGCTAAGCTTTGTGGCCCCCCCTTGTTTGTGAAAAGAAAAGATTAAAACAGAAAAGGGAAAAGGGGCGGTGCCTTGTGATCTGATGAACAAGAGATTCTGGACTATGTAAGTCAGATAGTTTGTTTTTAGTTGATTATTTTTAAAAACTAAAAAATAAAATAATTTTTATATGTTTTTTGTGTTTTTGTTTTTGTTTTTATATTTTATATTTTTTGTTTTGAAAAATTTTAAGAAACCTTCTTCTCTTCTCTCATACTATCCACCACTTATTATTACCAGTCACACCCATTACTTATTAAGTGTGATTTTCTATAGATTTTTTTCCCAACATGATTTTTTCAAATTATTATCCAAGTAATTCTTTTGTTTTTTTTTTCCAAAACTTGTTCTAAGAAACACGCAGGTAGTACAAATTCCACCTAATCATTATACTATCCTCCTCCGATGCTTAATATAATACTCAAATAACTAATTTAAAGATATAAAAAATTTATTAAATTATTTAATTATAACACATTATGATCTCTCTAAAATATTTAGATGTATTACTCCTCCGGTCCTAATTATAAGACCCAATTGACTTATTTGAGGAGATTAAGGAAGTAAGTTAAGTTGGTTATTTATAATAAATAAGTGTTGTTATTCCTAAAATATCCTTGCTAATTAAGTATATTGGCTAAAACTATTATTATTAGAAGGATTATCTTGGAAAAAAATGCATAAATATAAAAGAGAAAATGGATTGGGTCTTATAATTAGGACCAAATAAAAAGTCAAATTGGGTCTTATAATAAGGACCGGAGGAGTATTAGATTACATATTGATTTATAAGTGAGGCAAATTAATTTCAAGAAAAACTATAAATATAAATATTAAGGAATTTACTAACTTTTTTTAATACCCTCAAATTATTTAATTAGATTTTATATTAAAGATTAAAAGTAATTTTTAAATTAAATCTCTCATCATTCTTCTTGTCCATATTCTACACACACTCCAAATATATAAAAATATATCTATAAATAAAAGAAAAATGTGAAAGCGGGGGGCTTTGAATAGTTTAGACGAAACTTGATACTTACTCAACATATTAGAAAGGAATGGGAAACAAGTAAAGTCTCCAACTATTTTTCAGCAGAATGTGTTTTTAATGGTATTGCTATTTCACTCTTATATGTTTTAATGAGGCTTGACCTTTTAAATTTTAATTATAGAGAGACATGAAAATTGGAAAGTGTGACCCACAAATCCATCTGGATTCCACTCTCCCACTTTCTAAGGACTCAGGCATCTCCACATGGGTATGCATATATAATTACCAAAATATATTTCATTGTCTATTTAAAATAAATTTTGCAATAACGATGTTTGCAGATTAATTAAAATAATAATAATAAATTCTAGAAGTCCAAGTGATGTTACAGACAGTTTCTGTGATCAGGTAATCTGAGTTAAAAGAAGTTTGCTCCATGCTTCTCATAATCTGTAGCAAACAAAATAGATTAAAATATGTGTGATTTTAATTTTAAGGTTGGATATAAATATATTACCATAAAAGAGACCATAAGGGATAAGGAAGAGGAGACATATATACGAGGCGTTGAGGCGGCGGTTGTTGGAGAGCAGCAGCAAGCGATTGGGCCACGTGGACTCAGTTCGAGGCAAGGGCCCCACCAGAATGCGGTCTCCATGTGCGCGGGCTCACCGTACTGCAGACCTTCTCACGTGCCGGCGCTGCCTCTCCCTCGTTTGGCCCCCAACCCTCCCGACTCCCTTTTTTTTTTTTTTTTTTTCTTTTTTTATTGCTTTCTTTTTATTATAAAAAAATTATTGATTAATGTACAAATTTGTTCTAATTATTTAAAATCATAATAATATTATTTTATCTTATTAAAGATGTTAATTATCAGTATTATTATTTTAACAGTTAATGTTAGTTTTTTTATAATAGTGCTACAATTTTAAATTTTTTAGATAAATTTGCTTCAAAAAAAATTTCGAATACTCAAGGCTCCTGAATAAAAACTTTCAAGACAAATTTACACTTTAATCTGAAAAATTAATCCCCATCTTTGTAATTCTATACTCCTCAACTAATTTGAATATATTAAAATAAATTGAATAAATTACTTAATTTTGATTAATGTCACACAATCTCCCAAAACACCCATGTGTAACACTATCTTGATCTTATTTATAAGATACTTCTAACATATTTCATATAGATCAAGAAAAACTTTAAAACACATTAACTTTTCATTAAAATATAACAACTTTTTAACTTTACTCATATTTAAATATACACCTTTTTAAAAAAAATAACTACCTACACTATAATAACTAAAAGAAGAAATATTATAGTCACACTAAAAATTTAATCAAATGACTTATAAATAGGCCAAAAAAAACTTTATCTCTGCTTTATAAATAGGACCAGAGGATTATTAAATTATATATATGAGTTTTATGAGTTATATAAATTAATTTTTAAAAAAAGATAAATATGTGAGATAATATGTAGAGAAAATGACAGATAAGGATTGTAAAAATTACAAATCCCAAAATAGGATTCATTACAACACTTTAACAAGTTTTAACAACAACTTACCCATGAATAATAGCACATTTTTGTGAAAATTTCTAATTTAGGATTTGTACTTTTATAGTATTTTTTTATCATCTTTTCTAATTTGTATTGAGGAATTTATTGAACTTTTTGATTGGTTTTTATATTTAGAACAAAAAACATAATCCATTAAGCCAAAGGGCGTCTTCTCCCATCACTTGAAAGCTTTTCGGATAATTGGTTAATTAATCAACCGTCACGTACCCTTTGTTTTAACTTTTGGGTTGATGCTCTTCATTTTCCTTCTACAAGCTTACTCGCCCCTCTCATCCCTCGCTTCTTCCCCCAGTTTTCCTTGTTGCTTACATATCCTTAATCAGTCATTCACTCCACGTAATCAATTAATCCTGCTCTAAATCATACAGTCATTGGATGGTCAATCAATTGCAATATTGCTATTGGAATTCATGACTAAATGATCAAAACTCATGAGTGATTATATTATGACTTAAAAAAAAAGTATACTCTATAATTATAAGTTTTGTTCTTTCTTTATTTTCTGAATTTAAGGTCAAATAAAATCATACAAATGAAAAGAAAAAGATTAATGATTAACATGAGCTCTCTGCATTTAATTAGAGACCGTTTGGAATGACTTATAGGTAATTTCTCAATCATAACTTACGAAATGTGAGATAAACATATGATAGTAGTTTTGTCTCGATTTATGTAAAATATGCTTATAAGTAATTTTAATTATAATTCCAAATAAGGCCTTAGTATGTTAATATCAAGAAGTTTATTGCTCGCATCCTTATAATAAAACATGTGAAATGAGTTTTATTTAGTAAAATGTAAATTTCTTTAATTAATTGTCGTACTTCACAAGCAGACGCTACAGGCCTATTTATATTAATATTTGGAGTAAAATCTGAATAGTGTAATGCAACTTTTCAGATTAAAAAAAAAAAGTTAAAAACCAGAAATTAGAAGTTGCCTCTATAATTATACGAAATATCATTTTAAAATTCAATTATAAAATATGAAGTATATGAGAAAAATTCTACCTCACACTAATATAAAAGCACATATAAATATTTAGGAGAAACAGATGCACACATAATATTTACTACATTAAACAGGGCAATGGCATTGGGTAGGGATTGGGATTGGTCCAACAGTGGAAAGGCGGGCTAGGGTTTCATGCGCCGCCGGATTTCTTAACCCCATCTCCATCTCATCCAGAGATGCCATATTTCTAAAGCGTTTCCATCAAATATCCAATACGAATGCGTTTCGGCCATTTGCAAGCCTCCTTTATTTTATTATTCTTTTATGAAAGCGCGTGCTTATTTAGAATTTTGGATGGCACGCTGTACACACGTAGCCAACCAAAATTCCCCCCTCCCCCGAGTGCGCGGCACGTGATCTCTATCTTCCTCGTTTTTGGTTTTCTCGTTGACTCCCCCCGCCCCTGTGTCAATCTATCCTGGAAAATTTAAACAAATTTGTATCACCTGTTATTCCTTGTAGTGCCCCTTCTATACATATAAAGCATTAGTTAAATTTTCTCGCATATCAAAATATGTTAGTTAGGTTATCAAATACTACCTCCGATCCTAATTATAAGAGCCAGTTGACTAATTTAAGAAAATTAAGAAAAGAAGTTAAGTTAGTTATTTGTAATAAATAAATGTTGTGTTTCCTAAAATATCTTTATTAGTCAAGTATATTGGCTAAAACTATAATTATTAGAATGACTATTTTGGAAAAAATTGAGTAAATGTGAGAGACAAAATGGATTGGGGTCTTATATTTAGGACCAGCATAAAAATCAAACGGGGTCTTATATTAAGGATCGGAGGTAATATGTTTTAAATTAATAAATATTATCTATTTTATTTTTACTAAAGAGCGTGATCTCATCTTTCCTATACATTTGAAACTCTTGTTATTCCTTATAAAAAAGAGTAAAAATAAAAAAACTATCATTAGTTACTTCATGAACTTCTTATAACTTTGGATCAAACTTTTCTTCCAGAAGACTTTTTATATTATGGAATGGGGAGTGGTTAGAGGAGTTACTGTTAATAACACTAAATAAATACTAATTAATATTATTTTTAAAAAAACTCCTCTAATCCTTAATATAAGACATATTTAATTAATTTGATTAGATTAAAAAAGTTATGTAAGTTAGTTAGTTAATTATAAGAAATATGGTATGTTTTTCCTAAAACACAATAATCATCTTTCTTATTATCCTCCCTCTTTTTCTATTTGATTATGGTTGAGGAGAGTATTTATAGAGGTAATTTAGGAAAAACTGATAAATATAAGAAACAGATTTTATATTTAGAACAAAAATCAACTCAACAATTAGATTTTATATTAAAGACCGGGGGAGTATCTTCTTTGTGCCAGCTAGGCCAAGTTAATACTACCTCCGGTCCTTAATATAAGACCCAATTTGACTTTTAGTTTGGTCCTAATTATAAGACCCCAACCCACTTTGTCTCTCATATTTACTCAATTTTTTCCAAGATAGTCCTTCTAATAATTATAGTTCTAGTTAATACACTTGATTAGCAAGGATATCTTGGGAAAGACAACACCTATTTAGGACAAATAACTAACTCAACTTACTTCCTTAATCTCCTCAAATTAGTCAACTGGCTCTTATAATTAGGACCGGAGGTAGTATTTTAAGAGTTTTCCACATTCACCAACGATATTTTAATTGAATTGGAAATTTATTTTACCCTGTCTGCAAATAATCATGACTTGTTACTTTGTGCGAAATGAAATGCCATCTATAATCTACACACCTGCCAATGTAAACAATTCAGAATAACTAATATTCAATGAATTTGACATGCATTTATAGGCTCACCACTTCAGGTTTAAAGGGAATATGAATTTGAACTTAGGCTTTTTGGTTAAAGGAAAAAATACATATTTTTCTCCGAAAGAACTGGATACAGCTCAGAAGTCTGACTACATATTTATTGTCCTATTGCATGAGACTTCACAGAAAAGGAGATAACTGGCGAAAATTATTTTGCAGTCCACATCCTTTTTTAACAGTGAATTCACGATATTACTACTATTATGAATGTGCAATATTTGAATTTTTCATTGACAAAATCTTACGTTTTTTCAAACCGGATCATATATATGGGTTTTGTCTGTCCCAGTTAGGTCTTGTTCATATGCTAAATTCAAGATTAAATTTTTTCCCAATCATTTAGAGAGATTTTTCCCCCATATTGCAAGTCTTTTGAAAACTCAAAGCAACAGTTATAAATATTATCTTATATCCTTAATATAAGAATTCGTTTAACTTTTATTTTGATCTTAAATATAAAACCTTAAATCCACATTGTCTAACATATTTATCTATTTTTTTGAAGATAGCCCTTATAATAATAGTGGTTCTAATTAATATATTTGATTAGTAAAAGATATTTTATAAAAAAATAACATCTATTTATTACAAATAACTAACTTAATTAATTTTCTTAATTCACTCAAATTAGTCAACTAACTCTTATACTACCTCCAGTGCTAATTATAAGAGCCATTTGACTAATTTGAGGAAATTAAAGAAGTAAGTTGAGTTAGTTATTTGTCCTAAATAAATATTGTCTTCCCTAAAATATCCTTACTAATCAAGTGTATTAACAAGAACTATTATTGTTAGAATGGCTACTTTGGGAAAAAATGTATAAATATGAGAGACAAAGTGGATTGTG
Organism: Neltuma alba; assembly: GCF_004799145.2. Classification (NCBI taxonomy): domain Eukaryota; kingdom Viridiplantae; phylum Streptophyta; class Magnoliopsida; order Fabales; family Fabaceae; genus Neltuma; species Neltuma alba. The sequence continues at coordinate 872,857 of NW_021636982.1, read as the reverse complement.
ATCTTATATTTAGAACCAAAATAAAAGTCAAATAGGATTTTATATTAAGAACCGGAGGTAGTATTTTCCTATTTTAGATTTATTCACCTCAATAATTTTAGATGAGGATGAAATTTGCGAAAATAAATGAGGGGCCAATTTGATAATGTAGTGAATAATACGTTTTAAAAGACCGATATTATGAAATGGAAGGCGGAAGAACACCATGGCCCCCAAAGAAGTATCCTAGAAGGCAAAGTCCACTAGAAAAGGAAGATATTAGCTGTGAACCGTGCTTTTCGAGATTTCTCATCTTTTTAAGTTTCCATTTTACCCACGTTACACCCCGTCAACTGGCAGAGATATGCAATATTACCTTCCATCCTTAATATAAAAACCAATTGATTAATTTAAGTATATTAAAAATTTTTACCAGGTTAGTTATTTATAATTATTTATAATAAATAAGCGTTATGTTTCTTAAAATATTTTTAGAAATCAAGTATATTGATTAGAATTACTATTATTATAATAACTGTCATGAAATAAAATAGATAAATATGAGAGACAGAATGGATTGAGGTCTTATATTTATAACCAAAATAAAAGTTAAATAAGTTCTTATATTAAGAATCGGAGATAATATTAGAACAGATGATTTTGCAGAGTTCAAAATTTTTATTTAAAAGCAAAATGTTTAATTATAAATTTGATTGTTATTATTATAAAGTTTATCAACCTATATCCGAAGACATAAAATTGTCTAAAACTTTTTTTTTCCTGGATAATTGTCCTTGAAAGGGCCAATGAAACATGAACTTATCCAAACGAAATGGAATAAATTAAATCAGATACGAGCTACTCCTACCTGAATTTCCACAGGATTGTCATTCACATGATTCGCAATCAAAGCTCAGACATACTTTGACAAAAAAAAAAGAGGTGGAAATAGTCACATAGAAAAAAATTAGTGGGAGGCATGCATGATGCACGAGGGATGATGCAGCGGCAGGAGGAGGCCGTCCAACGACGGCCGTTTTTGAGAGGGTTTACAAGATGCGGTGTCGGTACCATGAAAACGACAGCGTTCGCAAGGCCTTGAAAATCAGACCCAGTACACGTGTAACGTTAGGCCACCCACACAGGACTACTGTTGCCGCCACGTCTGCCCTATCATTCCTCCTCGTCGTAACCACCACGGCAATTACCACCACAGCGTATATTCAATTTTTTTTGAAAAAAAATATAGAGAAAATCCCGAAAAAAATGATGGTTGAATTTTAAAAGTCCAAATCAATATTAGTTACTGCTTCTCCGGTCCTTAATATAAGACCCATTTAACTAATTTGATTAGATTAAGGAAGTTAGGTAAGTTAGTTAATTATAAGAAATATGACACGTTTTTCCTAAAACACCATAATCATCTTTTTTAATACCCCCTCTCCCTCTTCTATTTGATCATGGTTGAGGGAGTATCTATAAGGGCAATTTAGAGAAAATTGATAAATATGAGAAATGGGTCTTATATTTAGACCAAAATCAACTCAAGAACTGAGTCCTATATTAAAGACCGGAGGAGTATATTCGTAAAGAAAATGATTACATTTGAAAAATAAATGACAACACATTTTTGTAGTAATTCATAATTTGGAATTTTAAAATTCAACAATTATTTTTTTGGATTTTTTTAAAAATATAACTGTCGATCCTCTTAAATTATTATAGAAATCAATTTGAACAGGAACAAATTATTGGCCCCCCTCCGCACAGTCATTTTCTTAACTGCCGCCAATACACGTTTTCTACGCAAAACAATGATTATCCCTTTCGACGTAACGTGCGAATATTTGCTTATATCACACAGAAATACCAGAAATTTGGAAAACCAATCCTATAGTAATAAGCGTAATCCATGCGCTACGGATTTATTCCTGGTCACACGAGCGCTTACCACTTCTTCTTCTTCTTCTTCTGCTCGTTGTCCAAATTTCTCCCTCGTTAAGATTTTTCATTAAAAAATACAATTCCACGTGTCAAATTCTTATATATTTACACACGCGTAGAAGGAAATGAACATTTGTGAGAATAAATGGATTTGACTAAGATAGGTTAGACAGTTGAATGTCCTTTAAAATCAAGGCCCACGAGTTTTTGGCTTTTTCTTTATGGTTTTAAAAGGGGTTTAAAATTTAAATGTTATTGTTGTGTGTTGGTGAGGGACTTATTAGGGGGGTTAGGGAAGGGACATTTAGAGTCTAAAAACGGAGAAAAGGCGGAAATAGGTGACAAAAACAAGTCAAAAGAGAAGTGCAGGCTTGGGCATTTAGGCAAATATGAAAACTTACAAGCAAAGGATGCCTTAGCCAATGTGTTTTCATTCCTTTTCTTTTTTAATTTATCAAATATATATATATTTTAATTGCTAATGGGGTCGTGGGCGTAATGCCAAATGGAGTACGTGTAAAAACAAATGCCAAATGGCAGTCCGACTTCACCGCCGCGTTTTCTTTTCTATATTTTCCTCCCAAAAAAAGAGAGTACAATGTCTTTTTATATTACTAAATATAAAATGAAAAAGTCATATTTTTCTGCCGGTAACCCAGAACTAAGATTCAAATTTCAATCAGAGGGCGAGTATGATTTTCTATTTTTTGAAATATTGGGAAATATGAATAATGAATAAGAAGGATAGAGAGAGAATCAGAAAATGGAGGGAGAGGGGAAGTGGGGGCCCACGGGGAGTGTATAGTGGTTAGTGGGGGGACGCCTCAACCGCTAAAAGCGAAGGGAGAGGAGAAGGGGGGCAGGGCACCAAAACAACGCCTCTCCCACTCACGTCGTGCCCAGCATACACACATACATGCTTCGCTCGTTTCATTTCGGGATTTAAATTAATTAATTTCAAATTTAAAAATAATACTGGGGAGTGGGAGCAACTGGCAATCAATCATCTTCACACCTCGCACATGTGAGATGCACCTCCCTTCTCTTTCTTGCCTTTGTCCGCTTTGGAAACCCTAATTTTGCCCCCCCGTCCCCTCCCCTCCCCTTTTGCATGTCTTGCGCGTGTCTCCACCTTCCTCTTCGCCATAAAAAGCCTCAATTTAATCCTCCTTCCTCACCCCTCTCTCTCTCTACCGTCTTTTGCTTTTTTGATTTCCCTGGGACCCAGACACCCTGCATATCCAGGTGTATAACCGGCTGGGCACTCCCCCCCACCCCCTTCTTCACTATTAAATCTCAGCGAAGCAGCAAAGCCCTCCGTTCATAGTCCAAATCTCTGATACTTTCTGCCCCTGCTTTCTCCTCGCTGTCTTCCCCCTCCTCCCCCCACCACGCCCAAAGGAATGGCTGAGAATTTGGATGACGGTGAGTTCTGGCTTCCTCCGCAGTTCCTTGACGACGACGTTTTCCTGGAGGACACCACCGGCGGTCTCAAGCTCAACTCCAATGCCCTGCTTCGTGCTGTTTCCCCCAAGGATCTCTTCTTCCCTTCCGAGTTTCCTTATGACTTCGAATCCTGTGGCGCTTCTTCTGATCTCAGTTCTCCGGTTGAGTCCGTGGTCGGTTCTAGTGAAACAGAGAGTGACGAGGAAGAGCGCGTGCCTGACCTCACCCGTCGGATGGCTCGCACCGCTCTTGAAGTTGATTCTACTTCTGACAAACCCAAGGTTCTCATTATTACTGTCATTTTTTTGGTGGATGTTCATTTGGCGCTTTTTCCCCCGACTCTTCGATTTTCCCCCCTGCTTTCTTAACTATTGAGTGCGACTAATGGCAGGAAATGTTCGTCTCTGGTTCGCCGCAGTCCACCCTCTGGGCCTTTGGAAGTGGGTGTGGATGCCGGAAAGGTTCGAGCAACGGTAGCCCCAATAGTGCTGGGAAGGTGTCGTCTCCGACTGCGACATGGGATCTACTGCACGCAGCCGCAGGGGAAGTTGAGAAGATGAAGCTGGGCGACGAAGTGTTTGCCTACAATCATAACCAACGCCCCTTGGGTGCCTATCCGTTGAATCTCCCTGTCAGTAACTCAAACCCTCCTGAGTTTAAATTGGTCACCCATCGCCCGCTTTCTCACCAGCAATTGCAGATCCTTCGAGTAAGTTACCTGCTTATGCTTGGGTTCATTTGTTTTTCCAACTATCACACGAGTCCTTTAATCTATTTTAACTCGAGCGTTGTTATTTCCTGTCTCAGTTTCAGATGCTGAGGGAGCAACAGATGGCGAAGTTGCGGAATTCCTCTTTTGGTCTCTACCAACAGAGACGAAGTAACCTAATAGCCCCAGTCTGTGGAGGGAATAGTGAAATTTCTGGTCCCAGAAGCGCTTGCCCTGTGAGTTTCTCTTCACCTGCCTGGCCTCAACAGGCCAAGTTCCCGGCTCAGACTCAGCAATTTGGATCCGGAATGAGAGCTGTCTTCCTCGAGAACCCTTCTGGTAAAAAAAGGGAGTGTACTGGAACAGGGGTTTTCTTGCCTCGTCGTGTTGACAACCCATCTGAATCAAAGAGGAAGCCAGGTAGAGAATAGGGACACTTTTCTTCTCTGTTCGGCGATTTTCTTGAGTAGGCATGCATATTTAGTTGGATTTAGGTCGGTCGTTGACATTTTTACTAGGACGAGCTTGTTCGATTTAAATCGTTTTCGCGTATAAATGTTTGCTGCTGGTTCGGCATGGAATTTGTGGGGATTTATTGCTGTTTCTTGAAATTTCTCATGGTTCTTGTTGTTTCAATAAATGCTCCTAGGTAAGGTCATTATTAATCTATTTCTGAATCGGAATTTAATGAGCTATTGCCTTTTCCCGTTTGCAGCATGTTCAACTGTGCTGGTGCCTGATAGAGTGGCGCAGGCCCTAAACCTAAACCTGGACAAAATGAGCGGCCAGCCTCAACGTCAAGAACCCCCTCGATTTAATGTGGCGCCTAACATGGACAGTGGTACGCAAAGTTAGTTAATGACAATTTGCAACTGTAATTTATTTTCGCATGCCGTCTTTTTGGGTTTGGACATAAAAATTTCTAGGAGAAATTTATTATAGTATTTTGCAATATCTCATTTCCGTAGTAATTTTTTGTTTCCGTATGCCCTGGAGTTTCTCCTTGTTTTGATTTAGCGAGGAGAAACTCAAGTCATAAAAGTAATAGTCGTATCGCCAGTTAGACCAATTGTTTGTGTATGAAATTGGGACTAATGATTTTTTTGCCCGGTGAAGTTATTCTTGTATTCATCAAACATCAATTTTTGAAGATTATAAGCGATTTATTTATTATCATGTGGCCTTATTGAGCCGTGTGAATCTTTGATTGTGCAGAAGCAGCTTTTCCCAAGCTTCAGAGAAATCCGGGACTTCACCACCAGAAACGCAGCTTGCGGCCGCAACCTCCGCTGAACCATGACCTGCGGCTACCACAAGAGTGGACCTACTGATTATCCAAGTGCTTCTTGTTGGATGCTTTGGTTTTTTGTCTTCAGAGCTACTATAGGAATAGGGTAGGAATTCGATTCGGGGAATAGTAAAGTTAGTTTTTCTGTAGCTTTCAAAAGGAATAGTGTTACAAGATGAAACAGGTTTTGTTTGGAATGAAAGAAAGAAAGGGGGGAAAAAAAAGAAAAAGAGATGAAAGCGATATATATGATGTAGGAGTGGCAAAAGATAGTGGCATTATTAAGGCATTATTAGGTAGAAAATAATGCTCAGGGAGAATGAAGAACTGCTAATACAGCAGAATATTACTAGCAGTAGAAAATAAGAAAGGGTTGGACCGAATTTGCAGGGCAGAAAATGAAATATGAATGAAATCTGATTCCAATCTGCAATCTCTGTTTGTTAACCCGACATTGCTATAATAATAGTAATAGAAGGAATAGTAACATGTCTTCTCTGCTTCTACAATCTGTGCATATCACTGTATCTTCTTTATTATCCGTTTGACTTGGAAATTGGATGATTCTTGATTTATTGGTATTGGAGAAATGGGTGGCAATAATGGAATTAAGTGTGAGAGTTTGACGATTCTAGATGTTTTCAATATTGGTGAAGGTGCATGGTGCCTGCTTTTATAAATGCAAGGTATAAAGCAAATAACTTTTGCTTTGTCCAAGACGGTGCGGTGGCAGCTGTGAATGAAGTGTCATGCTCATACATCATCTAAAGTCTAAACCTACCGGGGATCTTTCTGCAATCAAGGCAAAACCCGGGGGGGGGGGGGTGTTCGGTTGGATATGAGATTTCCTGGTTGTTAAAGGGGCAATGAAAATAAATTTTTGGTAATTGGGAATATTGATCAATAAGATTTGTAAAGATTCTATTCTAGCCAAGAGGCATGACGAGGAGTAGACACAAGAGGAGGGGCTCTTTGGGTTGTATGTGAGCTTTTTGACTTGGTCTTTACAATGTGCTGGCATTACTCTGTCATCCCTCCTGATTGCTTTCTTATTCGTTTAATGAAATTTAAAATAACGAGTCTTGTATACTCTCCGGGAGTTGGTTTCTTGATTAAAATGCAATACAGGGTAAAAAAATTTAAATATAGAGTTTCACCAAAAAATAAAAACAATCTAGAGACCAGTTAAAATTTGAACAAAAATTAAATATAGGTCATAGCCTCTTTCCTGTGCTATACTGCACTACAGCTGGCCTTGCCCTTTTTCCAAGATTTCACATCACAGCTAACCTTTTCCGGATTAATTTCTATTAATATTTTTTGAGCAAGTAGAGAAAGTAATTTATGATATGAATATATGATTTTATTTATAATTTACTTTCCTTTATATCAGAAATATTTGATCAAATTACGTGAACAAAAGTTTAATTAAAAATAGTACGCAAATATGTAAAAATGGCAGTTTCATTCTAAAAAAATCTTCATTTATAGGGGAGAAAATATAAGAAAAAAATACGAAAATTACTAAAATAAAGATAATGATGTTTCAAAAAATGAGATAATAAATATATTGACTATTAAAAACAAAAATTAGTAAAAAATAGGAAACTAGTTAAAAAATTTGAGATATCTTGTACTAAATATTTCTTATAAATAGAGACAAGATAGATAATTACTTTTTATATGAGAGAGAGAGAGAGAGTATTATTTTGAAGACTATTATTTTTTTTAAAGTGTATATATATCAAGGGTAGAGTTGAAAACTTTTTAAAATTTTGCAATTTAATTTTTTTCTTAATTTTAATAAAACATTAGATATACCGTATAAATAAGGCTTTCTCTGAAAGTTACAATGTCTCTTCGACTACTAGTGACAGAGAGACTGTCGGAATGTCCCATTGAAATAGTCATCGGTGACATTTATGAGAAAACTAATGAATATGCTAATTATTTAGTTAAGCGTGAATGTCATTTTATTTTATTTTTTCGTTTACAAATCCAACCTTTGCAGGCAGGATATACTTTGATTGAGTGAGATCATCAATTAATTAGCTTGCCCTGTTTTACATAAATTAAGAAATTTACAATAAATACATTAAAATGTTGATTACATTACAAAACTTGTTCCTACCTAATGTGCGAAAATAAATTAAAGTTATTAGAGTAAAATAATTAACAAATACTGGTTTGAACTTACAAAGGTGCAAATAAAACGAAACAAAAACATTCCTCCAAAAATTCTGTGAGGGAATATATGTACTACCTTCTCTTGTCCTTAATATAAGATCTCGCTTGACTTTTATTTTGGTTCTAAATATAAGACCCCAATCCACTTTATCTCTCATATTTATGTATTTTTTTTCTAAGATAGTCCTTTTAATAATGATAGTTTTAGCCAATATACTTGATTAACAAGGATATTTTAGGAAAAACAACACCTATTTATTACAAATAACTAACTTAACTTATTTTCTTAATTTTCTCAAATTAGTCAACCAGTTCTTATAATTAGGATCGGAAGTAATAATAAGTTTAAATTTTATGATCTTAATGCGACTCCCTCTGAACAGTGGACTGCGGACGCTAGAGTACACAAAATAGAGAAATAATAATAATAATAAAGTTGAAAGAAGAAATATGTGTGTGGATGGATGGGGAAGAGGAGTCGGAAATAGGAAGGGTGCATCAGAAGCAAAGCAAAGGAAAGGAAAGCGTGTTTGTTACTCATCCATTTCATAGAACTTTATGATTCCGCACAAAAAACCAAGAGACCACAAAGCAGAGTGGATATGTGTGTGTGTAGAAATTTGCTTATATATGTCTGATTAATGGGGTATTTTATGGTGGGAGTGACAATAAATAATTATGACAATTCTCCGTTATAATATCCCGTTTTAAATTTATTTATTTATTTATGACTCATTTTCTATGGAGTATTTATTAAAAGAACACAAAATGAAAAGAAACTTAAATTACTAATTAACACTTTTTTGCTATTTATAAGTCACTTGCACATAAAAATTTTGTTTCTGAATATAAGTCATTTATAAAGTAAATAATAAATTTTTTTTTCAATTTTACCCATATTGATTTAATAAATATAAGGAGAAAGATAAAGTAGATAGGTGAAAAAAAAAATATAAAATACATTTTTAATACCAATAGAGTGATAGCTTTTTTCTCTCCAGAAAATATGATATAATGACATTTTAATCATTTGACTACATTTGTAAAATACTAGATCAGACATGACTTTCTCTTTTAATATTTTGACCTCTTAGGTTGTTTGAATTGGAATATTATAATTTTTAAATTTTTTATGTTATTTTTCCAATATCTTATATATGAATTTGATATCAGGAAAAAAAAAACAAAGAAAGAGGGGCCGAATGCAATAAAAGAAGAGTCCAAGAGTGGCCGGCACAGATTCAACGGTTAGCTCAACTCCCAACCGACCCTTTCACTATCATCGCTCCTCTTTTTAGGGTCAAACCTCCTTCCTCTCCCGCTTTTAAATGTATCCACCTCTTCTTATTGCATTATTTTCCCTCCCCCAATATTTTCCGAAATAATACTAGTAGTGCTACCATCTGAACTTTACTTGCTGAAGACCTAAAAATATCGCAAATTTTTTCTCTCTAAATCTACTCTTATTTAGAATTACATATTACATTAGGTGAAAGACGACGAATTAATTGTATAGAAGTATAAAATATGAAAAATAATGATAAGTGCATTAGTATATACTCCTTTCCATTCAAAATATAATCATCAAATAAATAACTTACGTTTTGGCAGAAAAAACTAACTTAAGCAACTCAAAAATTAATGAAAAATAATAAATATGTAAAAATTACAACTTAGTTTTTTTTTTTTAAAACACCCTTATTTATGGAAAGGGTGAATGGGAGAGAGAAATAGAATGAGTGAAAAAATAAATAAAAGAGAATGGGTAAAAAAAAAAAAAGATACTACCTCCAGTCCTGTTTATAAGACCTCGTTTATAGATTATGAATGAGGTCTTATAATTAGGACCGGAAGTAGTAGAAGAAAGACATATGATTAATTAGTGGTAAAACTTAAAAAATACAATAAATGATTCAATAAATCAAAATTTTTTTATATATATAAAAAAAACCTTTCAAATGTTTGATGCTTAAATTTTGGACAGAGGGCGTGTTAGTGAACGATAGTTGCTGGTAAAAAGAAAAAAAGAAAAAAAGAATGATACTTGATATTTTAAATCAAGACAGAGTTGACAAAAGATCACCTGCATATTATGGGCTATAGTGGGAGTTGATGAAAATATTAAGTAATTGCGCAAAAATTATTATATTTTTAAATTTATATTTATATTATAGTTATCTTAGGATATACTCACATAGTAATATCCTAGTTATGTTTGTTTTTTTTCCTTGCAGGCCTGTATAAATTGACATGAACCTGTATAAATTGACAGGAGCCAGGAACACACAAAAGATTGAATTGAGTCGATAATCAATTATTGGAGGTCAGCTCCGTTGTCATAGGGCTCGATCCCACCATGTCGACCTTGAGGTCAACCAACTTTGTTCTGTTTATTCGGCAGCTAAAAAGCTGCCCAAACAAATGAGATTTAGTTCGCTAGATTGCATCATTTCTTTGAAGATTTACCTTCTAAAAAACAGATTAAAGTAGTAACGAGAAATCCTACTTCACAGTATGAGGTGCAATGAAAATGCCCGACATGGTTGAGTTTTGTCATCAGCAAGTCCACTGCCAATTAAATTCCTTGGAATGAACACCGAAGCTCGGATAAGCTAAGCGGCAAGCATTTATTGCTGGGAAGGACGATGATGAACTCATATCCCACTCAAGACCTGCAAATTCTGGACTTTATACCTATTTCATGCTAAAAGCTGTGTACCCGTACCAGTCTTTTTGACTCTGATTAATGTCATCTCGAATATGATGCATGCATGTGAGATGTTTTGATATCACAAAAGTATTGAAATAAAAGGAAGCTGCTGTATTTTCCTGTCTCCGTTCTTTCCTTATAAGCAAAACAAGCTCGTTCACAAAACGTAGACAACTTGTACAACCCCAAGAATTCATTTACTGAAATTAGGAGGTGTTTGACTATTACCAAAAATATTTTTTAAAAATATTTTTTTATAAAACGAGATAAATTTCTTAACATATTTGTTTTGTAAATTGTAAAAATATTTTGAAATCTGATTTCATCTAAATATCTCCTAAATCTTATTGCTCTGTTCTTTCTCTTTGCCTTTCCCGACTCATCCTTTCTTTTCTTTCTCCATGGCTTCCCCTGTTCCTCTTTCCTACAGCAACATGATTTCTATCATTTTACTAACTTCCAACGATTTCTTGTATTAACTCTGCCTTTTCATCTTTTTGACATTTCTTTCAAGGATAAACACAAACTCCCAATCTCCAAGGCGTTTTCCATTAACGTTTTGCCTTCTTTTGTAATCCAGCGTTTTAAACTTCATATTTTTTCCCCTTGGAAAACACCACGTTTGACACTTGAATTTCGTGCCGCCAGCATGTTGACGAAATCAGCTGAGGAAGCTGACATAACTTGAACGGTTCAATGCAGAGGCTTTGCAACTGAAGGAATCGGCATCCTTTGAGAGAAAGCATTAAGTAACGATTCAGTTCATTCTCGTCGAGATTTACGATGATTATCTTTAGTCCCTTTTCTCCATGAATCACGCATAAGGCTTTGCTAAATGAATCCATTCTTTAACCCTTGTTCTTCTGTGTGCATAAAATTAAAGGCTCTTCGTAAGTATAGCTGAAGTAAAAGTTCTGAGATTTGAGCAAAGAATGTGGGTAGGAAGCTAATGCTGTGCAATACACAAGAAGAACCACGCTGCTTTATATTTGGAAAATCAAAGGCAGTCACCTCTCTCACAGTTTTCTCTAATCTCATTATGGGTCCCTATATTGTAACACGAGTGGTGAGAGGAAAAAGGAAAAGTTGAGAGAAAATACTGAAATATCGTGGAGTACACTTGTCCTTATATACACATGTGGTAGGCATAAGTTAGTGACCGCTGTAATCTAAAACTTCCTAACTAAGACAGTTATTAATACTCTTATACTACCTTTAGTCCTAACTATAAAATTTTGTTTATAAACTATAAACGGGGTTTTATAATTAAGACGGAGGCAGTATATTGCAGCAAGCATGTGAAATCGTGTTGTTTCAGTTTTATATCTTCTTATCCTTTCTTCTTATTTTCAGGTCCTTCTCTACCATTCTAAATTTGAAAGAAAAACGACCCATGTAAGAGCAATGTATTAGTCCTATCTGTCATAAATATCCAAACTCTGTTCTTCGCTCGTTACAAATCTTGCGATTTTATAATTTATATTTGATGATTTGAGAAGCCCTGCCGTTAGAATTTTGTAAATACACAAGCAGCTGGTTTTTTATTATGACCTTTGATACGCACACATACATATGTAGGAACCTTAAATTGTCTCTACAGGGCATATTTTTCAAATTTCAAGTTAAAAGAAACAAAGAAACTTGACAAAAGAGTTTGAGTTTAAGAACGAACAAAGATATTTAGACTTTGGATCAAATATAAAGACCATAACAAATGAACATTTTATTTTGGGGGGCCAAATATAAAGAGGGTTGTAGGCTTGTAGCTGTAGTTGTAATTTTTGAAAAATTATGATAATTATCTATACTTGTGAGGACAATACAGATATAAATCTATTTAAATGATTAGATCATGTGAAGTATTTGTATTATTATTGTTATTGTTTTGCCTTGTATGTAGTTTTGCTATGGAGATCTCAATCATATTCATATATTATCTTCGGTTTTAATTATAAGATCTCGTTTGTAGTATATAAAAAAATCTTATAACGAGGACTAGAGATATTATTAATTAGTTAATGCCCTCTTTGTAGTTCATGCGATGCTTTTCTCATGAGATAATAAGCAGCCCTGTCTTTAGACAAGTTCGGAAAGATTGAAAACAAGTTTCAGGGCTTTTGGACAACAAAAACAGGACAGAACAGGGACATAAAACGTTTAGTGAAAAGTTCTTCATGCGTGTGTCGATGATACATTAAGACATTGCTTCATGCTGATGCAACATCCTTAAAAAACCAGAAAAAGGCTGGACAATTCAATAAAAGAAAACCCAGAAGCTTGCTCGAGAGCCATCAAGAAGTTTAATTCACAGAACAACAAGGACAGCCAGGCCCAGCCAATAATGGAAAAGAGACAAAACAGCAAAATCAAACATAAATTTCTCCTAAACTCTTTTAAACCTTGTGATTAATAAGGGAGGACCTGTTGTGATCATCTGTGTTGGCCTGGTCTGTATTAACTTTCTTGTATTAACTCTGCCTTCTCATCTTTTTGACATTTCTTTCATGGATAAATATAAACTCCCAGTCTCCAAGTGGTTTTCTATTAACGTTTTGCCTTCTTTTGACCAGCGTTTTTAAACTTCATTTTTTTCCCCTTGAAAAACACCACGTTTGACACTTGAATTTCGTGCCTCCAGCATGTTGACGAAATCAGCTGATGAAGCTGACATAACTCGAACGGTTCAATGCAGAGGCTTTGCAATCGATGGAATCGGCATCCTTTGAGAGAAAGCGTTAAATAACGATTCAGTTCATACTCGTCGAGATTTACGATGATTATACTTAGTCCCTTGTCTCGATGAATCACACTCAAGGCTTTGCTAAATGAATCCATTCTTTAACCCTTGTTCTTCTGCGCTCATGGAATCAAAGATTGTTTCTTAGTATAGCTGAAGTAAAAGTTCTGAGATTTGAGCAAAGAATGTGGGTGGGTCCCATACACGAGAAGAACCACTCTGCATTATATTTGGAAAATCAAAGGTAGCCGCCCCTCCTACTGTTTTTTCAATTCTCATTATGAGTCCCTATATTGCAGCAAGAATGTGAAATTCATTTGTTTCAGTTTTGTGTATTCTTGTCCTTTCTTCGTATTTTCAGGTCCTTCTCTACCATTCTCCTAAATCTAAGAGAAACAAGAATCATGTGACGGCAGTGTATTAGCCCTATCTGTCATATAAATACCCAAACTCTGTTCTTCGCTCGTTACAAAATCTTGTCATTTTATATCCTTAGAATTTTGCATTACGTAGGACCCGTAAATTGCCTCTACCGGGCATATTTTCCAAATCTCAAGGGAAAAAAGGGGGGGGGATTTGACAAAAGAGTTTGAGTTTAAGAACAAACACAGATATTTAGACTTCGGATCAATGAACATTTTATTTTGGGGGGCCAAATATAAAGAGAGTTGTAATTGTAATTCTAATTCTAATGTTTTGAAAAATTATGATAATTGTCTATACTTGTGAGGACAATACAGATATAAATCCATTTAAGTAATTAGATGATGTGAAGTGTTTGTATTATTATTGTTATTGTTTTGCCTTTGTATGTAGTTCTGCTGTTGAGATCTCAATCATATTCATGCATTAATTAGTTAGGGCCCTCTTCTTCATAGTTCATGCGATGCTTTTCTTATGAGCAGCCCTGTCTTTAGGCAAGTTCGGAGAGATTGAAAACAAGTTGAAGGGCTTTTGGACAACAAAAACAGAACAGAACAGAACAGAATAGGGACATAAAAGGTTTAGTAAACATTCTTCATACGTGCGTCGATGATACATCAAGACATTGCTTCATGCTGATAAAACATCCTTAAAAAACCAGAAAAGAGCTGGACAATTCAATAAAAGTAAACCCAGAAGCTTGCTCTAGAACCAACAAAAAGTTTAATTCACAGATCAACAAGGACAGCCAGGCCCAGCCGATAATGGAAAAGAGAAAAAAACAACAAAATAAAACATGAATTTCTGCTAAACTTTTTAAGCCTTGTGATTAACAAGGGAGGACCTGTTGTGATCATCTGTGTTGGCCTGGTCAATATGTCGATAATACTTGGAGATAAAGAATCCCAAGGTGTGGCCAGCGACAGCAGCTATGAAGATGCCGAGGTTGAAGGACATAACAGCCAGCATCACCAAATAAGAGAAGCTGATATGAAACAAATGGAAAACAGCCTTATATAAGCCTGCGAGGAGAGGATTAGTCCCACGTTTAAGGGCAGGCTGATTGGAAACAAGTTCAGAGAGAATGGCCAGAACGAAGACGAAGAAGATAGCCAAAATATACATTCCAAGACTGTGGTTGGGCCAGTTAGAGAAGAGGACTATGGCATCTTTGCCCCAATAGAAGCTCATCTTCATCTTCATCTTCATGGCGGACATTGGCATGGGATCCATCGATAAGACAGAGGGATGGATAAGTGTAAGGGTGGATGTTGTTTGATTTGCGTGTAGGGTTTTTATGGTATTGATGACAAGATGGAAACAACGTAGGAGCCCAGCACGCATGAAAAGGGGTGATAATTACAAACAACTAACAAAACTACGTGATGTTAAGTATCCAAGGGTTCGTTATGGGCAGCCTAATTCAACGGTGTTGTTATTATTGTTGTCGTTGTTGGTACGTAATTAGCATCCATTGATGATGATCCAAACCAACGATGTCCTCGAAGTACATGTTCGATTGCCATCTCCAGCTGGCACATATGATTCATTATTTTTTTTAAAAAAAAATTATATTTTCATATCTAGGAAAACCATGGACGGTCTCTTGTTTTTTCACCTACGATATATAAAGAAAGTTGATGGGAAAAAAAATAACATAATGAAAAAAAATCTGATCCCTCCCATAAGTCCACATCAGTCGACCGTATGGGTAATTACGAATTGCCAACACGGTACAGTGACGTTTAATTCAAGGAAAAATTGGTAATTTTACTTATTATCATCACATAATAGAAACATATTAAATTCTTTTTATACTACCTTTTTGCATGAACCAAGGAGGAATAGCCATTGTGTTCTGGAAAAATTAAGAAAAAAATCTCCTATTAAAAATTTTATTTGTGATAATGACTTAAAATCATCAGAATTTGAGCCCATATGAATACAAAGAACACTTTTAGAAGAACTACCGTTAATTAATCTTAATAATATTTGAATCCGACTTATAACAATATAGTCAGATAACTATATTAAGAAAAAAGAATTTTTGTTACTCATCAACTTATAATAATTTCTTTCTATTACAAAATCATACATTTTTTTTTTTAAAATCTTGATGTACAGATTGATATACATGAACTGATGATATGCTGAGACAGTGTTCTTTATGGGTAGAAGATGCATCTGAAACCTGAAAAAGCTTGAGAAATGAAATCAAACCAAAAAGTCCAAGAGCTTCCTGAAAAATCAACAACAAAGGAGCCGTACCACTAGAAGAGGAGGAAAACATTGACAGATCAACCACACTCCTTTGCATGATCCATGAATTTATAGAGAGCTCGGGTGGATACAAGGAGGAAAAACTTCTAAAATACTCCTCCGGTCCTAATTATAAGACCCAATTGACTTATTTGAGGAGATTAAGGAAGTAAGTTAAGTTGGTTATTTATAATAAATAAGTGTTGTTATTCCTAAAATATCCTTGCTAATTAAGTATATTGGCTAAAACTATCATTATTAGAAGGATTATCTTGGAAAAAAATACATAAATATAAGAGAGAAAATGGATTGGGTCTTATAATTAGGACCAAATAAAAAGTCAAATTGGGTCTTATAATAAGGACCGGAGGAGTAACTATTTTCTTGTGCTATTTGTAGAAGTTTTCTGCCCTAAATAGTCTTTCATCATACGCCGGGGTCCTTGTTGCCTTGTTGGTGCAGTGAATAGCTCGATACTTGAAGATAAGGAAGCCAAGGGTGTGGCCAACTATAGCAGCGATGAAGATGCCAAAGTTGAAGGACATAACAGCAAGCATCACCAAATAATGGAAGCCAATATGAAAGAAGTAGAAAACAGAGTGGGACAACCCTCCAAGGAGATGGCTAGTCCCTGGTTCTAGGGTTGGTTTTTTAGAGAAAAGCTCACAAAGCAGAGCTAGGAGGAAGGTGAGGAAGATAGCTAATATGTAAATGCCGAGGCTGTGGTTTGGCCAGCCAGAGAAAAGGACTGTGGCATCTTTTCCCCAATAAAAGCTCACCATGTGCATATTCATCTTCTTGCTGCTTTTCATGGACATGTGCACGTGATCCATCTTTTGCTACCCAATTGCTTGTTCACACACACAGATACAAGTGCGAGATAAATTTTGGGGCTGGTATTTATATTGTTTGGTTTCCTTCCAAAGATTAGATCTTATTTATAATTAAGCTTATGAAATATCATGCTACAAAATCTAGGGGAAACAAACCTCCTGAAATATGATCCTGGTGGCTGGCCCCTCCATTGCTAATAATTAAACTCATAACTCAGTGTCTCCTCAAAGTACGTACATGTCACAATACTCACAGTGCCTTGTTGACTATATGGTAAGTAAATTTTTTGTATGACAATATGGAAATGACACAATATATATAACCTCAAAGTCTTGGAGTACTTTAACGTTTTAATCAATTAGACTATATTTATATCAATAATTTTACCTCGCAAGTGGGACATGCATCATATTGACTGTTTAATTATTCTCGATCTCACGCCTTCTAATGATTAAATCAAGCAGTATATCTTGATTTGATGTGGTAATGAAACAATGGGTTTATTGTTTTAACAATGAATATTGGTCTTTTATTCACCACAAATTACAAAACTGGAAGAAATCGACCGTCAACTAATTATGTCGAATTTTGGCCAAAAAAGAAAAAAAAACAGAATATGCGCGTGTGAAATTGCAATGATGTCCGCCAAGCACCAGTGCCTGAATTGCAATATTGGCCCCCGCTTTGGCCTTGTAAATGAGATTAATAATTATATGTTATGTTTGATTTTTTTCATGAGAAAGAAGTAATACACACATACATATTACTACGATTAGCGCCGAAATTGGTTCTTTTGTTGCAATGGGTACAAACATGATGAAAATTAAATGAGAATTCACGGAGAACCTCCGTTCTATTTTATTTGTTCGGTTACTTCAATCATGAACTCTGACTTAAAGTTTTGCGTATATAGTGATGGGAAACATATTTTCCAGTCTTTGGGCTTGAGCATTAGCTCCCATTTAATCATTGCCCAGACTGAAGATATCGTGGCGGAATAAATGGGGTCAAGTATTCTCTGTTCTTTTCCTTGGGTCGAAGGTCAAGTATTCATATTGGAATAAATGTCTTTCTCCACTGAATTGGTTTCTTTACTTTTTCCAAAAAAAAAAAAATCATGACGGTGTTATGCTTGTTCGGCTCTAAGTTTGAGTTCTGGTATGAGGAAAGATGAGCTGAGCATAAATATAAAGACACATGATTTGGGTTTGCTTTCTTATTAGTTGAAAATAAGTGATTAATCAGATCCATGTATATATGTTTGATTAATTGCATCTAGCTTGTTAGGGTTTCAAATTGAATCTGTGGCCACGATTTCATACCTTGCTTTGATTCAGATATTGCTTTCCAATAAGGAAGGAGAAAACCGAAGGAAGAGGGGGGCCAAAATAGAATTTTGTTGGGGATATTCTGGTCTTCTTACTTCGGATCTGATTTAATTTGCAAGGTATCAAAGTAAATATTTTTCCAACATTCTTAATGCTATACAAATCATCGTATTTATTTGGGTAAACACCACCATTTCATTTCATTCCTTTCTATAACCATCCATTCCATGAACGAAATGGACCCATATTTCTTCTTTGTCTATACAAGCACAAAACGAGAAAATGGCTGGACGAAATTAAAGCTTCCAAGAAAATTAACCAAGTACAAAAAAAGCTTGAGACGTCGAGATTCACAGATAATTAAACACAGAGACATGTATACTACTAATTAATAGAAGATCAGGAACTAAACATGAACAAAACAAGGCTAGTGTTTATGATACATGACTAATTAATTTCTGCTGCTAAACTGTTTTAAACTTTAGGGGAAGAAGGGACGGAGGACTCGTTGGGGTCTTTGTTGGCTGATGAGTGAATAGCTCGATAGTTGAAGATAAGGAAGCCAAGGGTGCGGCCAACCAAAGCAGCTATGAAGATGCCGATGTTGAAGGACATAACAGCAAGCATCACCAAGTAATGGAAGCCAATATGAAAGAAGTAGAAAATAGAGTGGGACAACCCTCCAAGGAGAGGGCTAGTCCGTGGTTTTAGGGTTGGATGTTTAGAGAAAAGCTCACAAAGCAGGGCTAGGAGGAAGACGACGAGGATAGATGATATGTACATGCCAAGGCTGCGATTAGGCCAGTTAGCGAAGAGGACTGTGGCATCTTTTCCCCAGTACAGACTCAGATGCATCTCCATCTCTTTTGTGTTATTCATGGATGTGTGCATGTGATCCATCTTTTAATTACCAGAACGCAGAATCACAGGGAGAGAGATGGGTTTCTGGTTGGTATTGCTTGGTTTCCTCGAAAAGTTTATGCCCTGTTTATAACTGAGATATGATAGAAACAGTTAAGTACAATCGGTAATGTAAAGTACTCACTTTTGCAAAATGATGCATGAATTGTGCCATACAACTTTGACGAATTGTTTACTAATACATTTTGCTATAGATTAAGAAATAGGTTGCACTATTCATGAACGGAAAATGGTGCAACTTGTTCAAAAATATTATATAATACTTCTAGTCCTAATTATAAGACTTTGTTTGTAATCTACAAACGAGGTTTTATAATTAGGATTAGAAGTAGTATTTTGTATTATTAATAAATATGCCTTTAATTAACAGGGATAAATTAAAATGCAAAGTTGAATGGGTGGAGCTTCTAGATGTCTCAAATTTAATGGCAAAAGAAAGTCAACATTAAAAATAAAAAATAAGAATAAAGTCGTGGGAAAAAAAAAGTTATGACAAGTTCGAATAAATTGCAGTTATCTCCTTCATAAATTGTGCCAATAATAATTAGGAAAATTTTCAGTATATTGCATGAATTTGTGAATTTAGATGTATTGTTGTTTATATATACAAATAATACAAGTGTGGCACCATTAGCATGCCGTCCATCCGTTGGGACCAAAACTGAAAGAGTTGACCTTTATAATTAAATTTTATAATTTTAATTTATGGTCTTTATTTTTGAATGGGTACATCATTGACATCTCCTAGTGGAAGCAATCATATTCAAAGTACTGTCGGATACTAAATGTAGACATTTCTCCCAGTAGGGATCCAAGTCTTGGTTCACCATATTGTGGGAGACCAGCCTCTTCCATTAGACCCAATCCCTGATAGTATGCATCATTGAGATTTATTTGCATATATAATTCTTGCATTTTTCTTTTTGTTTTTTTTCTCCCATCCAAGCAAATTACACAAATTGAAAGAGCTGACCTTCAAGTTATATCAAATCAGAAGACATAAAAAAGTTCTATCTTTTTTTTTTAAAATGTGCGATCACATTGATATCCCTCACGAATCATGCCTCAAATTCATGATGAGTTATTACTAAATAGGTGTGGATATTTGTGGCATGAAATTTAAAGGACTAGAAAAATTAGAATGCCCATACTTAAGTAAAATTGAACCATGTTTGGCTTAAAAATGTTGGAGCTAATCTTATTTGAAGTATTATTAGGAACTAAATATGGGTATATCTTGCAACAGAGACTTGAGTTTTAATTGGCCACTAGACTCCGTATTCTTTTTCGGTCTGAGATTTTCAGATGCTCTATATGTGTGTGTACGTATATGCATATGGGTTAGCTTAAAAATGAAGACCCGATTCTGTGATTAAGAAAAAAGCATTGTTGGGCCCATTACACGAGTATGCGTGGTGGAGTGGAAGCTTAAATTATGTTTTTGGCTGAGGCAATCATATTCAAAATATTGTTATGTATTAAATGTAGGTATTTCTTTATGTGAGAATCCAAAAATTGATTCGCTATATTATAAGAGATTAGCCCATTTCACTAAATCCAAACCTGTTAGTAACTTAAATTATGTTATTCTATACAAAGTTTAAGAAACATCAATGAATTTCTCCTGCCCATTTTTGTTTAAAATTAAATTTCTGCAGTTTAAAAGTACTGTTCAAATTTATCAACGTAACCAACCATATGCGATCTTTATTTTTTTTTAATATGTACTTGTTTAAATTGATAAAGAGATAAAAACTATATAGGGAAGCGAGATAAACATATAAAGCTTACATGTATGATATGTATTCAGCTTTTTAATTAAGGGGCTTGGGGAAATTCATTTCAATCAACCATATACCAAATACGAAGATGATATATGTATAGTTTGCATAGTTGCGCGGACAAAATTGTGATGATCGAACTTTGCATGAACACGCGTTTAAATTATAAGAACATGCACAGCAAGATTTTTAATCCTGTACTTCTCCGATCCTAAATATAAGACCTCTATACACACTTGTATAGGTGTCTTATATTTCAGACCAGAAGAGAATTAGACTATGTTCTATTGTTTGAATACAAAATTACAAAGACAAGCCTAAAGCAGATTGGAGGCCTTCACTTATATAAGTACAATCCCTGACCGTCACCCATATATATTGGAAAGAAGAACAAAAATCCACATCTCTCACACTCTAAATTATACATACATATACATATATATATATATATATATATATATAGCATCAAACTTATTATGTGATTTCAGATACAAGCTAAGAGGATATACATATATAATTATGTATATATTATGAAGTTCAAATAAAGGAAGACAGAGAAATTAATCTGGCTTATTATCTTCCTAATTATTTATGTAGATTTCATAACACCATAGAGCCAGCAAGCAAGCTTTCATTCATTATCTTGTAATTATTAATTACTACGATATTACTAGCTGGATGGAAGGTTTTGCTTTCAGTTGCCAGAAATGTTAATGAGTCTGGGCCTTCTGGCCTGATTATAGTAATTAGCAACCTCGTACTTGGGCACAGTCACCGTCAGGACACCGCCGTCCATGTAGGCCTTGACTTGGCTCATCTTGGCGTTCTGCGGCAGACTCAGACGCTGCACCATCCTTCCCGTGCTCCGCTCCATCTGATACCAGTTCCCCTTCCTCTCCTCCCTCTCCAGCTTCTTCTCTCCGGTGATGATCACCACCCTCTCGTCCTCCTCCACCTCCACCTTCACCTCGTCCGGCCTCAGCCCCGGCAGGTGCACCTTGTACACATGGGCTTCTGGGTTGTCCTTCCACTCTATGTGGTTCGACGTCAGCGCCGTGTGCAGCTCTGGGTCGTCGTATGGACCATTCCGGATTTGAGGGACGGATGGTTCATTTCGCCGATTGCCGTAACCACCGCCACCAGCGTAACCACTACCACCTCCGTAACCACCGCCGCCACCGTAACCACTACCACCTCCGTAACCACCGCCGTCACCGTAACCACCGCCGCCACCGTAACTACTACCACCTCCGTAACCACTGCCACCGCCGTAACGAC
This sequence comes from Neltuma alba, assembly GCF_004799145.2. Lineage (NCBI taxonomy): Eukaryota > Viridiplantae > Streptophyta > Magnoliopsida > Fabales > Fabaceae > Neltuma > Neltuma alba. The sequence goes on along the minus strand of NW_021636982.1, from coordinate 851,033 downwards.
CGCGGGGAACAAGGGACATTTTTGTTTGCAGGCAAAGTGGTGTTTATTTATGTGTTAATGATTTGCAACTGAAGAACAAGTTATTTATAGTGTAGTTAATTGGGGGTGATGACGAAGGTATAGATATATATGAAAGAATATGAGATCGTTATGTATGGGGTGTCACAGATTAAGACGATGGAATCCAAGCATCTGAGGGCCACCGGCCAGTGGAATTGGTTCCTTTTCTCTTGATCGAACACATTAATGAGCAGCTTGATTGATGTCTAGTTTTGATTTTTTTTTTTTTGGTTATATAATTCATGATCAAACTAATTTCTTATTAATTTTCTTAATTCCTGCGGCTCATATTCAATTGTTCAAAACATGTTGGAAAAGGAACATTTCTTTTAAATTTAAACTAATTTATTCATATTGCCTGCTTGCATAGTGAGAGTGCTACAAATAATTAATTAATAGCTATTAAATTTGGCTTAAAATGACTTTCGTAAGGTGATATACACACGCAGAGACAAATCTTTGCTTTCAAAATTTAGTAGTAAAGTGTCTTGACAATCGGAAAAATATTGGTATGAAATATCAAATTTTATAAGAATTCAAAGTTCAAAATAAATTCAAATATTTTTTTAAAAAAACTTAGAGCTAATATTTTCCAGCAAAATTTTAAATTTTAACGAGGGTGACATTTTTAATTTGCGATGGAAAGCAGAAATGAGCGATGGAAAATAAAAATAGAAAAGCGGGGAATACTTTAAAAAAAGAGAAGATCTTTAATTAGTGGATACGTCTCTTCAGCATTTATAGGAATTTGAAAGCAGCGTGAATATGAAGTTGAATGGCGTTGTCGTGGTGTTGTGCTATTCACACACACGTTTTTTTAGCTATATTTAGAAGTTACTTCCAACATCTTTCACACAAACCAATAAAAATCTTAAACTTTATTAACTCTCATGTAAAATTTAACTACTTTTTAACTTTATTCTTATTTAATACTCCCTCCGTTCCTTATTATAAGAGAGATTGGGTGCTTATAGCATGTTCCTATATATAAGAGACACTTAAAAGTTGTCTCTACTTTTTTGTGTTGATTTCCTATTTTACCCATATTTATTGTCTCCAATTCACACTCTCTCTCCTTCCCACTTTTCTTTCTTTTAATAAATTACCATTGTTCTCTCTCCTTATTAATGAGGGCATTTTTGAAAAAAAAATTATACTTTTTACATATTAATTGTTCTTAACTAATTTTAACTATTTTTTTGATCAACGTAATTCGGTTATTCGTCTCTTATAATAAGGAACGGAGGGAGTATATAATATACCTCATGAAAACAAAATCAAGACAATAATAAATGAAAGTAAAGTTATATATTGATATAAAAAAAAATTTCTCTATCCTATAAATAGGACCAGAGGAGTATATGTATGTGATATTTCATTTCCACACAAGTTTCTTTTTTCTAAAAATAAATAAATATATGGTTGCCCAAAAGATTGCATTATACTACCTTCGATCTTTAATATAAGAACTCGTTTAACTTTTATTTTGGTTATAAATATAAAACCTCAATTTGTTTTGTCTATCATATTTATCCATTTCATTTATAAAATAGTCATTATAATAATAATAGTTCTAACCAATATACTTGATTAGTAAGGATATTTTAGAAAAGACAACACTTGTTTATTACAAATAACTAACTTAACTAATTTTCTTAATCTGATCAAATTAGTCAACTAGCTCTTATAGTAATAAGCGAAAGTAGTATTATAAAGAGCACACACATATATATACTGTTGCTAGTCATAAAATGGAATTAGGAACAGAATATATAAGAGTGAATGGATTGTGTACTGATAAATAAGCATCAATTCTTTCTATAAGATAAATCCTCCCTCATTATAATGCTGCTTTACCCAGATTCCCTGTTGGGTATAATTCGCAGTGCCATTCCTTTCACTATCACAGCTGTGTACATATATGAATGCATAACTTAAGTTCTAGAAGCTGGAAAATTATGATGCGAGTGTAAGAAAACTACGATACCTGGTTCGTTGAAACTATATGTTCATATGATTTAGAGATTACTTGGGTGAAAACCAAGCCACCATTTTAGAAGTAATTTTACAGAGTTGAAGATAAATATGTAAGAGGAATTTTGTGTCAATTGGTATGAAAGTATTTTTTTTGGCAGGTGCAAATTTGACATATTTCTATCAATAGGGCTATCAAATTATTACTTGGATGAGTTTTGCCCTCATGATCATAATTGTTTTCTTTAATTTACTTCTTTTCAAACTGCCCTCATGAAACTGCTGTTCTTTGGAATTGATTTTGGGCCATCAGCACATGACTTTTAGTTTGAGGTCATAGGCCCAATTCACATAGAAATAGAGTCTTAAATAAGTTATAATTCAAAACACCTAACAGATTAAATACTCATTTAAAATAGCTTATAAGTTATTTTTTAATCATGATTTATGAAATATGAAGTAAATATATGACAGAAATTTTGTCTTGGTTTACTTTAAACATGTTTATAAGTAATTTTAATCGTAACAGCAAACAGGACCTAAATCTAATAAAAAGTACTAATTCCTTCCAAACCTAACAAACTACTATTAGATTAATGTACGAAATATTCCTCCGTGATGTGTGATGTGCAATTACGCATGGTTATTTTTCTCTCAATAAAATGCTTTTATAGGGGAATCGCATCTAAAGTTGGTAGTTATGCTGTACACAACGTTTATAATTTACAATCAAAGCACAGATTTTAAAACACTGCTGTAAAAATGAGCTTTTTTTTACATAACTATTTTAGATCTTATTTGACAGTTAATATTCAGGGCTCATTTGAAATCTTATTATTTGAAAGCCCATTAAGTAAAAATTTAAAATTTATTTTGTTGGCATGTAATATTTCCATGGCTTTCATGTGGGTCTGTTTTTTTTTTTTAAAAAAAAAACCCCATGTCCTTCAATTTTAGTCTTCTGAGCAGGAGAAGAAAAGCTTATTACTTTTAATGGTGTGTTTGGTGGTTGGTTATGTGATAAGATAGGAGTGAGCATGTTGTAAAGATTCATTGAAGTGTAAGAAACATAAAAACCCTTTTTGATACTTGCATGTGGGAGGGTAGTCATAATGAGGCACGTTCCTTTACAAGGATATAATAATATTTGTGATAAGTTAAAGGGCTTGGAGCCTTGATGGAAGCCACCTACAGTCATAAAAGCTTCTATATTAATTCTGGCGACTTCCTCTCTTTGCTTCTGGAAAAGGCATGCTTTATCTCTAAGAGAGAGCTTATATATATAGTTTAATGGAACACCTACACACACAATATTAATATACTAATACTCCCTCCCTTTCATCATGTATCCTTTAATCCCTTCACTCCTAATCGAATCATAAGAGTTGGTTGAAGGGTTTACTTTAATTTTAGATATGAAATCCTAATATATTTTATTCTCTAAATTCACAACATTTTCTGTAAATTATTATGACGGATCATACTTATTAAAAGGGTCTTGCAAATGAAACAAATATGATAACGAGAAAATAACACAAAAATGATACTTAAACTTGGAAATCCTAAAATAGTCATTTAAACAAGCAAAATTTCAATTTAGGCATAAGTAACCAATTTGGAATTTGCAAATTTGCTAAACTGACCATATTACCCCCTTATTTTTTATTATTTTTAAAAACTAAATACTCTCACTGGCTGTTCGGTCGTTGGAGTTCTAGTGCCGGTAGCAATTATCAGGACTCATGTGGCTGTTGACACCAGAGCTTCGGTGGCTAATCAACAATCGGATTAAACTTATTAAAAGTGTTTGCAAATGAAACAAATATAATAAAACCAAAGAAGTTATAATAATAAAAAAGTAAATTAAATAAATAAGAAAAGAAAGATGGAGGAATTGATGATGAGGATGACCCAGCTTCAGCAAGCAGGCCAACATTAAAAATGTTAATATGAGAAGGAGAGGCGGAGAGGGCAGGGCCGTAGGGCCGAATTTATTCCACGTGGCTGACTCTGCGCTCACATACGTTACATCCATGAGAGACTATGACCGCGTCACGCCCTTCCCGCGAAAAATGTGGAAATTATTCCCACAAAGTTGTCGCTTTTAATCACTTCATCCCTACCAATCCCGTTATTAATACTCACCTACATTTTACAACAACGTAGTAAGTGGTGAGTTCAATTTCGTCCATTCATCACGATTAGTTGTTACGTTTGCCAAACGTTTGTGCTTGGACTTTGGATCAGTGAGAAACTGGGCACTTCAATTTGGACTTAATTAGTATTTGGATACATCCAATTCTACTGAAGACATGGTGCGACTCTTGTGTGCATATATTAGAAATATTACCTCCTAATATTGTTTAATTTTTATTTTAGTTTTAAATATAACATCTTAATCTATTTTATCTCTAATATTTATATATTTTTTTCAAGATAGTTCTTCTAATAATATTAGTTCTAGCCAACACACTTGATTGACAAGGATATTTTAAGAAAGACAATACATATTTATTACAAATAACTAAATTAAATTATTTTATTAATCTCCTCAAATTAGTCAACTAGCTCTTATAATTAGGACCGTAGGTGATACTTAATTTCTTAGTATAAGAGCTAGTTGACTAATTTGAATAGATTAAAAAAATTAGCTAAGTTAAATAAATAGTATTGTCTTTCTTAAAATATCATTCTTAATCAAATGTTATTTAATAAAACATTTAATATGCGTAACTATTACCAAACTACCTTAAAAAATAAATAAATATGAAAGACAAAATGAATTTAAAACTTATATTTAAAATCAAATTGAAAGTCAAACTAACTTTTATATTAAATACCAGAAATAATTTTGTCTTTATTTTTTTTTTTTTGGGGGTGCCTGGAGCTAGTACATCTCAAGTATCTGGGCCATCAATCTTCAATATTACTAGTATTCAAACACACGGACAAGTTATGCCAGGAGAATAACTTATTTTTACAAGCTAAGTGTGAATTTTTTAAACGACGCAATTCAAGCCTTTTCTTTTTTTTGGCCAGCAATTCAAGACTTTTAAATATAAAAATTTTAAACCTAAAATCTACATCTGAATTCATTTATAAATGACACCGTCACAATTGACGGAAGGCTTATCCATTAGGGCAATTAGGTTTTAAAGGATTTATTTCCAAATTTTCTCAAAAAAATGGCTCAATACAGCCCAGAGCATAATTACAATCATGATAATGATAAATTTAAATAATTAAAGAATGAAGCGTCAAGGCGTAAGAGTTGTTAGAGGCACCCGAAGGGCTACACGCATAGGGCTCCCAGGCCGCAGAGCCCCTGACGCTGACCTCAATTCCTCGGGCGTCACTGGGACCCGCCTCGGGATTCGTGACAACGATGCAAGTCTCCCTCTGTGGGCCCCACCACCTCATCCCCACTACGAGACGCCGGCTCCACCCTCCCGCTTTCCCCACTTTTAACAACCTCCATCCCCATTTGAACAAAATAGGCCAAAAACAATCTTCTTCCTTTTCACTCCCTGCTTTGTTACTGTCCTCTGTTTCCTCGCTCTGGCTTCCTCTTTAATCCCCCAATTCCTTTCTTTTTTCTGCTCTTCCGCCAAGTATGGGTGGTTGCCTGAATAGTGGTCTACTTGATTTTCCTATCCCTTGCCGCTATTCTTTACTTCGCTTGTAATCTACGTCCACCTCCACCGCCTGAGACTCGATTACGCTTTTCATCTTTATCACTATCCTCCTTGCAGTTTTGCTCAATGCCATACCCTCATCCCCCTCCTAGGTTGGTGGTGAGCTCTTGTTTGTTCTTGATTCCGAAGAAACATCAACGTTGTTTCCGATGCTGCATTCCCTGAGATCCCTTGGCTTTTGCGTTAACACAATTTGATCAAGTTCTTCTGATTCATTTCTCTCTATGGAACGGTCGGCGCCGCCGGCATCAGTCTTCCGGTGAGTGGGTTTTTCTGTGTCTCTGTTTGTGTTTGTTTTTAAGATTTTCATTGCAGAAGAGTTCAGCCTTCTTGTTAATTTCCAGTTTTGTACCGTATTTGGTGTCAGAAATCCAGCGTTTTCCTTATTAAATACTACTTAATTGTTTGCGCAAGCAAATTCACGCTTATCTCTTTTTGGGAGTGAATGTTGAGGTTCATCATTTTGCTCCTTCAATCATAACGTGCACATCATGGGCAAGTCCACTACTATCTTCTTTTCTTAAATCAATCAATCAATCCCCTCACGTGCCTTCCTTGCACAATCTGTTCGGGAAAATGTCAAAATCAATTAATTGTTGAATTGAATTATGAATATATCACGATGGGTGGAAAGCTCATTTCCATGTTTTCCACACCGTCATTGTCTTTTGCCCCTTGATATTTTCTATATTAAGTACGCCATTTATGAATTATGACTCTGGTAAAAATCTTAAAATAACATTTGGAAAATTGGAATTGGAGACGTAGATTTCTCCGACTTCGAAATCAATTTGCTCGTGTACCTCCTTTTTCTGTCTTTTTAAAATCCCTTGTGGTGCCTTTGCTTATTTGCCAGATGTATTAAAGTAGTGAAAAGTTTTTGGCAAGTTATAGCCATTCTGCCATATTTTCCTCCTCCGTTTTTTTTTTTTTTTTGGTTGTTGAATCCTCGCTTCTTCCCGTTTTATGAGTGAAGTCATTAAAATGAGAAATTTTCCAGATACATAATTGCAAGATGGGCTAGAAACTCTCTGGCAGCATGAGGTCCTATGGGTGATATTGGGAAGCAAAGCTTGAGCATATTATTCTACCATGACATTCGGTATACAGCGAAGCGATGAGTATTAAACCCCGCTGAGGACATGGCATTCCATTTAGAACTAAAAAAGATGAGGTCAAAAGAGCAATACAGCTCGAAGATAGTTAAGGAGAGGTTTGATTTGCCTCAATTCGAGAATGGCGTCGGGAATCCCAGTCATAGAGTGAGGCAGGATGCAGATGCTAATATTTTTGTTCAACCAACCAGAAATAGCAGGCGGCAGAGCTCGAAGAGAAGGGCAACTAAAAATGATGAGCTTGTCAAGCACATGACTAATGTGCCACATTATCTCCTGCATGCTGATAGAGAAGAAAATATTCCAGACAACCCTTTAAATTTTGGAGTTTTAGATTGGACGCAACTTGAAAAGTGGAAACACAAGCAAAGCCATAGGCCAGCAAAATCTACCAATTTCACATCATTTGAAGACGGTGAGTCGTCATCAAGAAAAGCCACCAAGTCATCTGCTGCCGCCACCGTTGGAACATCTCATAAGAAAAGCCTCTATGAGGGTGCCAAACCATATTTTCAGAATGTCAGGAGATCCCAACAATTTGAAACCGAAGAGAAGAGGAAAGACCTGGATCAATCAGTTTCAGGGGTGAGAACTTTTGCATCCTACTTGAGGGAGGACGGGGTTTCGCTAGTTTGTAATGAAAGCAAATATAGTAGGGACAGTAAAGCCCAGAAGAGCATGGAGGGTTTGCAAGAATTTACTCTCAAGAAAAAGGAGAAAAATCGTGGCTTCGGGTCTGATATGGGATCGCGATCATCGAAGTTCAAGAGTAGAGGGGTCTCTGAAGGTTCCAAGGAAAATGGTAGTTCCCGCAGCAACAAAATGAACATAAAAAATACAGAGTTGCAAGAGTCAGATATTGATGTGATGGAATCACATGATGTCAATCACAAACGAGTCCATACCAAACCAAATAATATTGTGCTGCTTCGTCCTCGAGAAATTAGTTCCAGCAGCAACAAAACCAAGATAAAGGATAATCAGTTGCAAGAGTCAGATACTGATGCCAATCATAAACAAGGCCATAGGAAGCCAAAAAATATTGTGCTACTTCGCCCCCGACCGAATCCCCAATCGAGTTCTAACATCTCTGAGTTGTCTCGTAGAAGAACGTCATTTGACGAGTTTTTGGCAGGGTCAGGTCGAAGTAGTCTGTCAAACGTTTCCCTTTTCGAGGATATTAATGCTGAAGGCGCATGTTCTCAAATTTCACATTCAAGTGAACAGTGTTCAATGGCTCAACCTGTTCCAACTTTGGGATCATTGCTTCTCAGAACTGAAACTGATCAGGGTACAGATTGTTCTTCTGTTGCATCTGAGACACCTTCTTTTTCATCCAACAGCTCTAGTCTGCATTCTGAAGGTGCTTACTTTGAAAGGGATGCGTTAAGCGATAAGTTGACAAATCAGTGTGATCTTAGTGACTTAAAGGAAACACTGGATCAGGAAACTGCTGAGCTGACAGCAAAGAGGGGCAGGAATCTATCCAGAAGTCGTCGGTTTAGCTTTAGTTTAAGCCGTATTGGAAGAAGCTTCAGTTTCAAAGAGGGATCTACTCTTCCTCAACTGAGCTCCACATATGTCAGTGCAAAGTCTGGTCCCGTGACGTCTTCATCTTCTGCTCGTTGGTATAGCTCTAGCAAAGAGAAGGATAGTGGTCATGACAGAAGCAGGTCCAGCCCCTTACGAAGGTTGTTAGACCCAATATTGAGGCGTAAGGCATCAAAGGTGCGGAATTCAGCTGAAAGCAGTCAGGTACAAAAAGGAAGCTTGGACTCGATCAGCTTTAGGACAACCAGTGTTAGTGAATCACTTCCAGACGAAATGAGCGAGGGTTCGTTAAGTCAAGCCCATCTACAGGTTACAATAAAAAATGGACTACCTTTTTTCAAATTTGTGCCAAATAATGAAGCAGAGATTCTTGCTGCTGCTATGAAAAGCGTTGAATCATCGGAGAAGGATGATTCCAACTGCTATTTTACTTTCTACCTACTTAATGAAATTAAGAAAAGGAGTGGTAGATGGATAAGTCATGGAAGCAAAGAAAAGGGCCGTGACTACGCCTACAATGTTGTTGGTCAGATGAGGTTCTCTAGCTCTACAATCACTAAACCAAGCACCCAGGACTCTAAGATACTGTCTGTGCAAAGAGAATATGTCTTATTGAGTGTTGAAATTGACCAGACAGATGAAGGACCACCAAAGGTCATCCGAAGTGGGGAGCTTGCTGCTGTTGTTCGTTGAGACTCCATTTGAAAGCCTAATCAATAAAGGACTAGAGTGGGATAATAATTTGGTGAAGGGATGTTTAAAATGTTCGGCAGCAGAAAGATGTACGTGTAACTTAGGAGAAAATGACGTCTCAGGGAGCACTACAGTCATACTGCCTGGTGGCCTTCATGGTTCCTCAGACAGAGGAGAACCTTCACCACTGATTCAGAGATGGCGATCGGGTGGATTATGCGACTGTGGGGGTTGGGACATCGGTTGCAAATTGCTCGTCCTCTCCAATCCGAAGCTAACTTCAAAATCTCAACGTGAACGTTTTCAACTTTTTGTTCAGGTATCATGCCCTTTTCATGTATGCCATTCTAAATTTACGGTTCTAACGACCTTGTGTATGCCATTTACAAGTCCTCTTTGTCCTTTCTCCTACTTCTAGGAAGGAGCCGAGCAAGACAACGCCGCTTTCACTTTGGTGCCATTGAAGGAGGGATCGTACTCGGTTGAATTTAATTCGTCGATCACTCATTTGCAGGCATTTTTCATTTCTGTTGCTGCGTTAAGCTGCCAGAAACTAAGTTCATTAGAAATGACCATCATGCAAGAACAAATTTTTAAACAACCCAGCGGTCTGAAGAGCGGTAACAACCTTACTGGGAACGCGCCTGTAAATTATACTCCCATTCCACCACCCTCTCCTGCAGGAAGAGTTTAATTTTTGAAACACGAGGTTTTTTGTTGTTCATAGATAGCTGGTAAAGATCTCCAGAATCCTGATTGCAACGGATATACCTTTTCCCTCCTTCTCTCTCTCCACAATTTCGTAGCTGCTATGTCATAGAGTTTTTTTTACTGCTGAGTAACTTGTGGCAAGAGGTATGCTCATTGAACCTTGTTCATTGCGGTACAGCACATCCGTCTTTGTACAAATCAATATGTGAATAAATAAAATCAGTGGGGGTAAATACACCTTATAATTCAACAAATGATTATGTGGACTTTGTTGTTCGGCTTGGATATTTTAAGGCAGGATTCCAACGGATGGCGCATACATAATTATAAACATCACTCTGGGACTTGGACCCCAGAGATTACATCGTATTGCCAATTCCATTGAGACGATAATTTTATTACGTTCAGCGTTCAATTGTTTCGGCCGAGGGCCACATTGGGCATGGCCTTTGTTTGATTGAATAGGCTTTGAGTGGGAGATAAGATTGGAGATATATGAGTTTGGATTGGAGCTTGTAAGTGTTTAAGCCCAACTTGAGTATAGTCCAACTCGGTTATCATATGAGCTCTTCGGGTCTCCATTTAGAGCCCAGTAGAAAACTAATTTCACTGATATGTTGTTTAATTATTTAACTTTTTTTTAAAGTTTGAGACAATAATCACATAGATAAAATTGCTTCAATTAACAAGAATTAATAGCTTAAGGGAACAAAGTAATGCAATAAAAAAATTTAATTAAGGATTACTTTTGGAAAATTTTTAAAAAAAAAAAAAGAAGAAGAAAAATCACAAGTTTTTATATTGACTCCTTTATAAGATTAGATCCCAAAAACCACAATTCAGTAGCAGCATAAAGCGAGGGTGATTCTTAATTCAAAATTGTACAGAAATATGTCTGCTTTTATTAGGTATTTTGTGCGGATTTTAAATTTTTTAGCCATTTGGAGCTACTTTACGTAGTAAGGGAGATAAGGTAAAGTATAAGTAAATGTTAAGGTTCAATCCTTATGCTGTAACCAAAAGGATTCTATATTTTTACCGTAATTTGAAGTAACAAAGATGGTGAGTGTCATAAAAGGCAATATAATGCCCATGAGATTTCAATATATATATATATATATATATAGTTTTATATTTTTTACCGGAAAATTTTATTTTTAAATGACTATACGCAGTCCCTTACGTGGTCGAACTCATTTAAAAAAAAGTAAGGAGATGTGTTGTGCATTTATTAAGATGTATGGTTAAAATTTAAATACTACTCTTCCGGTCCTAAATATAAGACCTTTATACATACTAGTATAAGGGTCCTATATTTATGATCAGAGGAGTATTAATCAGAGGCATCATGCTTGGTTGCCAAAAAAATTTGTATTCTGTAATACTCATTTTAACACCTTTTATTTCTGCCAAACATTTTAACAACTTTTATTGATTAGTGTGGTTTTGTGATTTAGCAATCTGCTATTTATTCTTTACACCTGGACCGGAGTGAGTAATAGTATTACCTCCTATTCTATTTATAAGAGCTAGTTAACTAATTTAAAGAGATTAAAGAAAGAAGTTGAGTTAGTTATTTGTAATAAATAGGTGTTATCTTTCCTGAAATATCCTTACTAATCAAGTATATTGGTTAGAACTACTATTGTTAGGAGGACTATATTGAATAAAATACATAAATATGAGAGACAAAGTGGATTGGGATCTTATATTTAGAACCAAAATAAAAATCAAACAAGAACTTATATTGAGGACCGGAGATAGTAACTCATTTATTGAGAGAGCAGCTATTGTTTTTGGGATGTATTTTTAACTAATCAGGAAAAAAAAAGAGAAGCCATAATTGAGGCATAATGGAGCACATTAGGACTTAAGAGGAGAGGTTATGGTGGTTTAAGGCATTTGAGGGCCCAAATGATCAAATGTGGGTTGGCACTACAAACAATTTGAGAGGCCATTTATGGAGATGCTCGCCCCACCTCAACAAATTCCCATACTTTTTTTTTTTTGCCAGCAAATTCCCATACCTGTTCATTACATTATTATTGGTCTTTTCATTTTATTTTATTAATGTCACATGACATGGTATTAAGATGCAATGCAATTCCTCTGTATAATTATTCTCATTCACATATCTCCAATTGAATATTAATTGTGTCTTATATAAGGCGCTACTTACGCGGTCGCTTACGTTGTCATTCGCTCTTTCAAATTTAAATTCAAATTCCAGGGAACCAACCAACTCCAAGTTTAATTATAAGTAATAATAGATTTGATGACCAGTCCAACTTTGAATTCTAACTTCATCTAATAATTTTCTTGTATTATACATGTTCTAGATTCGAACTTTTAAGACAATCAATAATCAAGAAAGCTTTCCATCGGTTCCAATTTTGTAATTGCAAAATACCAACATGTCTTTGATTTTATCTATTTAAAAAAAGGGAAGGTCAGAATTAGAGAGTTCAAACCCTCTTACTTCTAGATTAGATATTGGGTACTACCTCTGGTCTTAATTATAAGAGCCAGTTGACTAATTTGAGGAGATTAAGAAAGTAAGTTGAGTTAGTTATTTGTTCTAAATAGGTGTTGTCTTTCCTAAAATATCATTATTAATCAAGTGTATTGACTAGAGCTCTTATTATTAGAAGGGTTACTTTGAGAAAAAATGTATAAATATGAGAGACAAAGTGAATTGGGGTCTTATATTTAGGATCAAAATAAAAGTCAAACAGGATTTTATATTAAGGACCGGAGGTAGTATTATAATTGCTTCAGGCTCGAGCCACGATTTGATCACAGATTGATGTGTTGGAGGATATTTTGAAAAAAAATACTTAATCTAATCTTTAATTCAAAGCTGCATTACTCATTTATGAATATTAAAAAAATTAGTTATTTATAATTAAATATAATTAATTCATGAAAAAAATTTTTATGATTAATTATGTGCATTGTAACAATCGTCTGATAAAAATTCTCTTACTATTTATAATTTATATAACATTTTGGGGAAAAAAACCATGAATAAGAAACAAAATTTATTAACATCTTATAATTAAAATCAAAATAAACTACTTTTTTTTTGCCAACAATAATAAACTACTTATTTAGTTTATATTTAGTATTAGAGTCCAGGGTTGTCACTGAAACCTGAAAGCAAAACTATCAATTTCTTAAGTGAAGAGTAATTAGGAAACTAATGAGAAATATGCGTGAATTGATTAACAAGGGTAGGGAAAGAATAACATGCTAATACGAATTCCAAGGGATTCAAAGTCCAATGGCAGGTGGATTATATTAAATTGTTGAAAGCAGAGATTTGTAGGTATGTGGGTTGTGATTTGTCCAATGCGTTACCTCGATGGCATGAAAAGATCTAAATTATAAAATTAAAAAAAAAAGGATGGTACTACTATACTAAAATATTACTCCATCCGTTTCTTATTATAAGAGACAAATAATTGAAGTACATTAATTAAAAAAACAGTTAAAATTAGTTAAGAACAATTAATGTGTAAAAAGTATAACTTTTTTTCAAAAATACCCTTATTAATAAGGAGAGAAAGTATAAGAGAAAACAATTAAATTATTAAAAGAAAGAGAAATGGGAGTGAGAGAGAGTGTGAGTTAGACATAATAAATATGGGTAAAATATGAAATCAATACAAAAAAGTAGAGACAACTTTTAAGTGTCTCTTATATATAAGAACATATTATAAGCATCAAATGTCTTTTATAATAAGAAAAGGAGAGAGTATTATAATTACCAAATGAGCAATTTGGTTTATAAAGAAGAAGGTGGCGCATAGCGCTTTATTAGCCGTCTTTGCCGTTTTTATGTCTGCCAAATTGCTTCCAGGTCCAATGTTAATTGAATTCCCATAAACGTTATTATATTTTAACCCTAAAAAGACCGCCCACCGAGTGGGTTCGATTTCTGAGCTGATCAAAACACTAGGAAAGGCAGATTTGAAGTCAAGACTTTAGCTTGTAACACGTGATGATCTCTCACGTGGAGCTCTTTCAATCCCAGTTTAACCTATAGTGATGGGTAGGGCAGGGTTAAGAGCTAGTTTTCTTGTTTTTAGATCGTGAATGTGCCTGACCCATTACTTAAAATTCTATCACCAAAAAAATAAAACCCTAAGAAGACCCCCAATCCACAACTATGCATATTACAAAAAGTATAGATGAATTCATGAATGATTTAACATTTTTTGAGAATTACTATATGTGATTAAACATACTTCCTATGCATTATGTTTTGAAAAATAATTTGCATTATTCACGATTTATAAATAGGTTATAATTTTATACATCACGAATAGGTTATATTATTAGTTGTATTAGTCATTTATTTTCTGTACCCGTCTAGTATAATTATTTGAGACTTTGATTCAAGAGATGTAAAAAGAGAGAGGTTTTGATTTAATATAAGAGTATATTAACTAATTTAAAAAATATATAAAAAGTTATAAAATTATTTTCTTATAATACGTATTATATGATCTTTATAAAATATTTATATGTATTATTAAATTATATATTAAGTTATATGCGAGTGAAATTAATTTTAAAAAATAATAAATATATATATTTCAAAGTAATTTAATAACATTTTTAGTCTCCCCAAATTTAATTAATTGGGTTTTACATTAAAAGTCAGAGTAGTAACATCTACAAATTACAAATCAGTAAACTCATAATATTGCTAATGAAATTTGAACTCAAAACTGTTAGCCACTTGGCTAATCATTGTTTGATAATATAATCCTATATTTTTACTTTTGATTATGTATAAGTGAAGAGCAAATATATATATATATATATTTATGGAAGCATCAAATCTGTTTTAGAGAGAGCGGAAAATTAAAGATCCTAAGTGGCACGAAAATCATTCTTAAACGAATGAACCATAGTAAGAAACTAAGAACAAAAAGAAAGGGCAAACATTCAAATAACAACGATACGAAGTAGAGCCTAAAAGGAGTGGTTGTTGGTCATAGCCCCGCCGTGCTAAATGACCTTTGACCGTTGACCTCACGTGCTAATCCTAATTTCAATTCTTTTTAATTATTTTATTTCGCTAATCAATCATAATCATTAACATAACAACATCCTGTTGGAAAAGAAACAAAAAAAAAAAAAAAAACAACATTCAACTTCTCCCCATTGAGGAATACAGAATCCTCTTTGAATTACATGAGAATTTTCCTTTATAATTATAGGACATTAATTACGAGAAGGTTGCCAAATGGTTATTGTTGTTTGAAAACTATATTAGTTAGAAAGATCTAAATTTGAATATACGTGTTTTCTGTGTATAAAATTCTGTAAAATTCATGTACTTTTTGCGTATAAAAATAATCTAATTAACAAAATTTCCAAACTTGTATTTTTGAGCTATGTTACCTTAAATTATTCTCTTCATTAAATTGGAAAAAAATCCAACACTTTTTTCTTGTGCTTGAAAAATTTACTCATTAAAATCAAAACGATCATTCTTATAATCATAATTACAATTAAACCACAAACATCGCACGGGTGCACCACTAATTTTAATTTATCACAAGACCAAGAATTGATCACACTTGAATGATTGCAAGAATTTTTATTTCTGATTAGATTCTCCAACGGTTGACTTTGTTCCGTTAAAACTCGAATCACTTTGAAAGTCAAATTTGTGTTGCTTAATTAATGGTATAATTATCGCAGAGGGATCAAATAAGATCAGGAAAAAAAATGGGATTTTGGCATAAGAAAGGGACGCATGCCAACTTGGAATATGAATGCTTATCCTATCGAACTTGTTTGGAAATTCATCACTTTAAACCAAAAATCCCGCAATTAGCAAGTTTAAGGTAAAGCTGGTTCTTGTAATAATTAAAATTTAATCTTTTAAGTTTAGTTGTGCTTTAAATGTAATTTATTCCAAACACCATGAACTAGATTCGAATATTATCTAGTTTAAATAAATTAACTTTTCTAACATGATTTAATAAAATTTAGATTCGCAGTCCTGCTTAAATTATTAATGAGTCGTTTGAATTATGTATTGTGTTAGATGTCTTGATTTAAAAGGATATATTCCTTCGATGATTAATATAAAATTTATTTAACTAATTTGATCAGATTAAAGAAGCTAAGTAAGTTAGTTAATTTAAAAAAATATGACGTATTTTTTCTAAAACACCATAATCATTTTCTTTAATTTAAAAAAAATTGATGAATATGAAAAATAAATTTCATATTTAGAATCAAAATCAATCCAATAATTAAGTTTAAGACAGGAAGAGTTTTTTTTTTAAGTGGTGGGGCCTAGAATAGACGGAGGATGGGCAGGATAGAGAGGAAAATCTCCAAGGGCAATCCTATTTGATAGTAGTATTTGACTTTTTGCGAAAATAATAATATCTTCTGATTATTTTATTTATTAATTAATTTGCGAGGGGCGTGGAGCGTGGAAAGGGGGCGAGGGTTGGGGTCGAGTCTCCCACGACGCCTTCAAAGTTCAATGTATGGCTTATGTGGAGGGCTTGACCTCATCATCGTCTTTGACTTGGTCAACATTTCAATTTTCTTTTTGTTTGTTTCTAGGCCTGTCCCGGTGGCTTTATATGACCAAACAACCCACCTTTTTTTAATTGATGCAAAAATTTAGGCTTCACTAAAAAATTAAGGACAAAAAGAAAAAGCTAGTGACACACAACACACTTCAGTTGCCTGTTGGTTATACATTGCTGATTTGGCCAATCAGTGTGACTAAGTTATTGGTTAGGGTAGGGTATTATATGTAAAAATTAACTCTAAATTATATACTCCTCCCATTCTCAATATAAATTCTTGAGTTGATTTTGGTCCTAAATATAGAATTCATTTCTCATATTTATCAATTTTCTCTAAATTATCCTATGGATACTCCCTCAACTATAATCAAGTAAAAGAGGGAGGGAGTATTAAAAAAGATAATTATGGTGTTTTAGAAAAAATGTGTCACTTTTTTTATAATTAACTAACCTACCTAACTTTCTTAATCTAATCAAATTAGTTAAATGGATTTTATATTAAAGACCAGATGAGTATTTTATTTAATTGTGAATATGCCTCCCAAGTGCTGTGACGACCTCAGGAATCAATTTTTTTCTTTTTTGGAGACTGTCCAACCCTTTGATCAGACAATACACCTTCTTTCTTTTTTTTCCTGTCCAATTTTCGTTTGGGATAGTTTCCATGAATCTAGTCAATAAGAAAAATTGGTCTTTGCACCCTTGCGTGGATGATGCACTTGCAATCAAAGAAATTCGGTAACCGTGCATTTGGGTGTGTGTTTAAATTAGCGGTGGCAAAATTGATTTTTATTTTATCTGATTCTTGCAAATATGAATTAAGATAAAAGTCAGTTGATTTATGTTTGGATTGAATTTTATAAAAGTCAACTTGATAAATTGAAACTTGTTTGGATAAGTAATGAAAAAATAAGTTAAAATATTAAATTGCCTGACTTATAAATTTATTTATAATCTAGTGATATATATAAATATTTTAGAGAGATCATATGATATATGATATGATTAAATAATTTATCTAGCTTTCATAATCTTTTCAAATTAGTTTAATGGGTCTTATATTAAGAACCCAAGACAATATATTACATGTACATAATTTGGTAAATTTAAGAAAAATAATTAAATTATTATCGGGAAAAAAAATCATATTATTGGATCAAGATAGGATCTATTTAAATACCCTTAACCCTTATCATTATTTTCATCCTCCTCCTTTCTCTCTCCATGTTAGAAACGGAGAAAGCTAATGATTCTAGCGTTGTACTGTCGTCATTATACCATTTTTCAATAATATAGTTACATTGTTTTTCTCGTCAATGAAAAAGAGGGAGTGCAATTTTTTAACTTTATAATTATATTTTCATTCGAAATCAGTGAATGTAACGTAAATTTGATTGTATTGTAAGAATGCACTTTTTTAACTTTATAATTATATTTTCATTCGAAATTAGTGAATGTAACGTAAATTTGATTGTATTGTAATTATAAAATGGATTACAAAACGGGAGACTATGCACTTGTTAGTCTCTCATTCCTTTTACTCTTTGAAAATGTTTAAAATCTCAATATACTTTTTTATTTTTGTCTTTAAATAATTATAATAGTTTTTCACCTGTTCTCTTTTACTTATCCTCTATGTAAAGAAGAGTATTTTTTAAAAAACTTTACATATTTATTATTTTAAACGATTTTAACAGGCTTCTTAATATATGTATGTAAATTTAGTTATTTGTAATTTATACAAAAGACTGGAGAGTTATTTTGAATATAAAACCAATGAAAGAAAATATATACTGTTATGATTCTTAATATAAAACCTATTTAACTAATTTGATTAAATTAATAAATTTAGGTAAGTTAATTAATTATAAAAAATATAATATATTTTTTCTAAAACACCGTAATCATCTTTCTTAATATCATCTCTCTCTTTTCTACCTGATTATGATTAAGGGAGTATCCATAGAAATAATTTAGGAAAAACTGATAAATATGAAAAATAGTTCTTATATTTAGGATTAAAATCAATTTAATAATTAGAGCCTATATTAAGAATAAGAAGAGTACTGTATAGTAGACATGGGGTAGAAAAGAAATACTGGCATTTTTTCCTTAAGAAAAGGAAGAAGTAGGAGTGAAGGCAATTACAGGTTGGAACTTGGAAGGAGGTAGGGGCCAGGGTGGGCTGAAAGGACAGTTATGCAAACTAATAATATATGTGCTACTATATTTACACTTTTCTCTTTTAAATTTCGCCAACAGGATTAATTGAAACTTGAAATTTATAAATTATATAATAATTATAATGTTAGCAGAAATACGTAGCAAGGCTGTATAGAAATACTTATTGAATATTTTAATGAAAAAATGGAGAATTGAGTTGGCGGTTTGGATGGAGATAGGAAATGGCAGAGTGGTGGCCACGTGGGGAAGGTGGTTGTCGGGTCGGGCATTGCCCGCCAAATGGAGTTTTGAAACAAAAGTGGAATTCCAGGTATGCCCTTCTTCTGGGAAAGAGAGAGAGCCGCCGATATTTAAATTCAAAACAGACGAAATCGGAGGGAGGGAGGTTCAGTTTCGGGCATGCCAACCTCGTAATTCGCTCCAACATGCCTCCCTCTCTTTCTCTAACAACCCTCCCTCCCTCATTTTTTCTATTATTATTATTTATTGTTTGTTCCAACTTCCAACTATTTATCACCAACCAAATTTCTTAAGTACAAATACCCTCACCTTTATAATTAAACTATAAATTCATATGACAAAAATAGGATATATATTCATGTGTGATTAGAAAATTTAATACAATAGTGGATATAATAAACTTAAGGCAAGTATTTTTTTTATTTATATCTTGAATTAGTTAAAAATATATTATAATAATACAAAGTTTTTAACATTAAGGACCACATTGCACTTGGTTTAAGTTTTAGAATGGCACTGAAACATATTTTAGAGACAAAAAAAAGGACAGAGATAAAAGTGGGGTTGGGATTAAAATCTAGATAACACGATAAAAAATTATCAATGCACCATTAATTTTGCAAGATATTATCTCCAATTCTAAATATAAGAGCTAGTTGACTAATTTGAATAAATTAAAGAAATAAGCTAAGTTAGTTATTTGTAATAAATAAGTGTTGTATTTTCTAAAATATCCTTACTAATCAAATGTATTGGCTATAACTACCATTATTAGAAAAAACTGTATTGAGAAAAAAACACATAAATAAGAGAGATAAAGTGAATTGTGGTCTTATATTTAGGATCAAAATAAAAATTAAACGAGGTCTTATATTAAGAATCGAATGCAGTATATTTTGGCCAAATACACATGCACTATGATAAAATTTATAGTAACACATTAGGTTATTTGTAGATTTCCAAATTTTAAATTCTACACGATGTATATGATAGCATGTTTGGTTATTTTTATATGTATTGATATTGTATTTTGGAAAAAGGTTAACGAGTTATTTCAAGTTCAAAATATACTTAAAATAAAATTTAAAACCCACCAAGGTGCTGCTTACAATTTGATAAGAAAAGTAATAACTAAAATACTGACAATTAAGCCTTTTTTAAAAGGTTCCTCATAAAAATAAGATATCTGAAATTTCAACGACATGTAATTAAATACTCCTCCGGTCCTTAATATAAGACCCAATTGTTGAATTAGTTTTGGTCCTAAATATAAGACCCATTTCTCATATTTATCAATTTTTTCTAAATTACCCATATGGATACTTCCTTAACCATAATCAAGTAGAAGAGGGAGAATGTATATTAAAAAAGATGATTATGATGTTTTAGGAAAAATGTGTCACATTTCTTATAATTAACTAACTTACCTAACTTTTTTAATATAATCCAATTAGTTAAATGGCTCTTATATTAAGGACTGAAGAAGTAATTTATAACAAGCCCAAATAAATAAATACCATATTTAAGCATACTTAAATATAATCCGTAAGCTAAATAAATTTGTATGTTGTTGGTTCAAGCTTATATCACTCAATTTTAAAAAACCGATAACGTTTCTCTTTAAAATTAGACCATCCAAAGTTTCAACATGCTCATCAATCATTAAAAAGCAAGTAAAATAATTCAAAAATTTTAAGCTAAACCCAAGTGAGAAATAGACAAAATCATGGGAGAGGGGAACCACTTTTTTTTTTTTTTTAAAACCTTTTTCTCAAATCCTAAGTTCTTCAATCTTTGATTTCTCAACCAACTAATATATATCGCTTTTTAAGCTTACTTATGTGGATTAGCATAGTAAAATCAATTTGTATTGTAGTAGCGATGACTTGAGTAAAGTGAACTACTTATCTTCTTACCAAACTCATGAGCTGTTTAAGATATGAACACAGGTGCTAAGCTCACACTAAGGGACGCAGGACACTACGAAATGTACTTAAGAATATTAATTATGGAGTTAATTTGGCATTTTATAATTATAATCTTCTCATTCTTTTGTATTATTGTGGGCGTTGTCAATCAAAATATTCTACTGTCCCCTTGGATTATTGCCATCTTATCTTATTGTCTGAATGGTGTTAAAAAAAATCCATTTCTTGATAAATAATACAAAATTCTTTGCAAAATTTGATAAATGTCAAGTTTTAACAGTGACAAGTCCTATCTTTCTAAATAATTTAGTTCTTCACATAATGATTAATTATAAAAATATTAAATTAGCTCCTCAATCCTATCCGTTATATGGTATTTGCATCAGTTACATTTATTAAATTGAAATGGGTTATCGTCTGCTATTTTTAAAAAACTAATAAAAATTATATTAAGCTAACTCCACAATATATTTAATCCACAAGATTGTGATGATAAAATTGGATAAAATTGATTTGGATTCATTTTTTCTAAATTTTTAAACAAGGACGATTCAAAGATTTTAATTTTAATGTAATAAAAAATAGATCAACATATATCAATTTCTTGTTCAACTATTTCCTCACAGAAATTATTAAATATATATCACTTAGTTTTTATTTATATTTTTTTTTTTGGTTGGGACAAACCAATCAGCCTTGTGGCGTGTAGATTGCAGGCCGAAGCCGGAGGATTCGAGAAGATTTACGGCCACCTCTTCCAAAACTACAAAAAGTGTTTTTTTAAAAAAAAGAGAAAAATCAACAATATTTTCTTAAAAATATAATTTTGCCCCTAAAAATTTTAAACGCTGGAAGATTCTCATTCTCTCACTTTCCTTTCGTTTTCGCAGTACCAGCCTTAGAAAGAGAGAGAAAGGGTTCGCGTTAAGGAAAAGTAGCAAGCGGCGATTTTTCTTTTTTAAACTAATTTCAAAATTTAAATGGTCAATTGTCAATATAAAAAAGGTCTTTGCTTTATAATTTTCCTCCCTTCTCAACCGTCTCTCCGTGTTCATCTCGCGTGCATAGCAGTCAGACAAAGCGAGAAAGGCCACAAGAGAATCAGGGGCGCACAGCGAGAGGAAGAGATATAGACAGAGAGAGAGAGGGAGAGGCAGTAGGGAGGAAAAAGCCCCCTTTTGTTAATTGTGCCTTCATTCCACACACGCACCCAACTCCTTAATTCCAGAGAGAGACCTCTTTTCTTCCTTTGATCGCCTGGGTGTTCACGATCTTCATCGCTTTGCTTTTAACTCGCTACCCAGATCTCTCCTGTTTCAGAATCTGATTCCAATCATACCTGTGGATAATCGGCGTTGTGTTTGTTTGATAAGAGGGTGGGACTCGGATTTACATAGTTAAAATAGAAAGGAAGGGGTGCTGTTATATTTGGGTTTGGCTTTTGCTGAGATTGTGTTGAGGGAAATGGTGCTTGCCTCAATGGTGTTGTGTTGAAGTATTATGGATGTTGTCATTACACGCTTACAAAGAGCAAAATAACATGTCGCTTTACATTAATCGCGAGGCCTCAAAGGTTGGTTTCCAAGTTTTTGACCCTTTGCTGCTACTCGTTATTCATCTACCCTCGTCCCCCCCCCCCCCCCCGGTCCCCAATTAATCCCTGCCTGACTGTTTGGTTCTGATGCATAGCTATGGAAGAGAATTTGCGCGGAGACAACCACAGAGATCAACCTTCTTGCAGAGAATTGGAAATACATTCTCGGCGGTCTCATTTGTCAGGTTTCCTCATTTTGATCATGAATCAGTCCACAAAATAGATATGAGCTCTTATCGTTGAGAAAATAATGTGAAAGTTTTTTCTTCTTTTGCTTTACCTTGGGGAGAGGAAATTTTGAAGGTATTGGTCATAAGGAGTTCACTTCTCTTGAGCGCTTGAAAAGTGTTCTGCATGTTTGGGAACCACGTTTATATGTCTGAGTTTAATCATCAAATGTGATTTTGTTAATGATTATTATCATCAATTTGTTGGAGTTCTGAAATTCTGATATTTAATGAGGCAAGTCAAGAAACTGGTCACTATTGACTGCATCTTTTGTCATATTCTGTAGTCTGTAATTCTGGGAGTCTGGCATTCAATGCATGCGCAGCATTGAATCAATAATTGCCTCCCAAATGAATTGTTGCATTAATCAAGGATTCTCCATTTATTTACGCCACTAGAGCTGTAAATATACTGAAATCTATGTGGAACTCTCAAGCTATTTCTCCCACTGGATAATTTCATTCTTCTCATTGGAAGCCTTTTAATTGTTTACAGCTCAAGTAGAACGCAGCATTATTTTATCAAAATGCCTTTATGTGTTTGAGAAAAGGGAAGAAATAAGAATGGCTGCATCTGTAAAGCATATTTCTGTCTTGAAGTTTTATATCCTTGACCCTTGTGCATAAGATGCTACAGTATATATTGAATTTGCTCGGAAATTGACATGCTCTGATTATTTGATTTTAATTAATAACTAAATTGGAACTGTTTCTCAACAGTACTTGCATGGTCTAGCTGCCCGAGGAGTTCACTATTTTCATAAGCCTGGCCCTACCCTTCAGGATGTTGGATTCTTCCTTCTACCGGTTTGTATATATCTCTTCCTCTTCATGTAATGGCTTTGTCAATTCGCCCTTTTATTATGAATGCATTTTTAATTTTATTGTTGCTGTTATAGGAGCTTGGGCAAGACAAAGCCTACATCAGCGAAACATTATTCACCTTCATTTTTTTATCCTTCGTCCTGGTAAAGATTCTTTCGTTTCTAATTTTTCTGCATTCTGTTAACAGTTACTTTTATTTTATGAAAACTTATTATTTTGTCAATCATCATTATCAAAATCAATCATTAATATTTGGGAAAAATGGCTCCTGCCAGGGGTTCTATTTTGCCTAGATATGGCATTTTATTCTATAACATAAATTACGTAATATATTCTTGCTTGAATTTCTTAGTTTTGGGCTCAAAAAAAATGTATGAGCTAAACTTGGTTTCAGCAGTCATGTCTACTCGTGATTATCTGGTGAGACCGACATGCTTCTCTGTTTAATTGAAGCTCCATATAGCTAAGTTTTATTTGTATGACTCGATAAATCACAGTTTCAAATCTTTTTGCTGAAAATCCATTTAGTGTATTTATGTTAGTTTTTAGTCGTGAGTTAGAGTTATGGATGGCATTCCTTTTTTATTAAATAAAAAAGGAGAATTGCAAACTGAAAATTGATTTCTAGTTTTGAGATTTCTAGTATCCTTCTATTTTAGAGTGATTGCTTATCCAATAGAAGACATTTTGCTCACTTTCCTTTCTGAGTCTTTTCCTGATTCGTAAGTTCTGCGGTTGTTCCTCTTGAGTCTTTTTGTGATTTGTCAAGTTCTACCGAGTTTTTACCATTAATGTTTATACTTCATTTTGACGGTATGTGCTATTTTTCATGCTTTTGCAGTGGACATTTCATCCTTTCATTTTGAAGAGCAAGAAGATCTATACAGTTCTAATATGGTGCAGGGTTCTAGCATTCTTAGTTGTAAGTGATGAACACATCATTGTCTTATTATTATCTTGTTTGAATCTTAAGGACCTACTTTACTGGTCGTTTTGATTGTTTACTCCCGCCTCCCCTCACCTGTACTTGTTCTTTCCTTGTGTGATCTTAAGTATTTGACAAAAGGCTGGTATTTCTTTATCAATATTAAGCAATAAACAAGCATGTTCATACCTTGTTATCCGGGAAATGGTTCTCTGGGAATAGGTCCATTACCCTTGATTATTAATTAATGGCAATTGTTTACTGCAGGCTTCTCAATTTCTTCGTATTATCACATTTTATTCAACACAGCTTCCGGGTCCAAATTACCATTGCCGAGAGGTACAATTGTTTGAAAATATGTTTTTCTCAATTTCATGTCTCATGCAGTATTGAAAAATAATCTTACAGTTCGGCACTATCACTATCATGCTCAGGGCTCAAGACTTGCCACGCTGCCTTCTCCAAAGAGTGTCTTAGAAGTTCTCTTGATTAATTGTAAGTAGGCATATTTTTTCTTATATTGGAGTCATTTAGCTATAATGCTTTTTTGTTGTTCTTGTACTCATTTGATTTTGCGTGTGCAGTTCCCCACGGTGTGATATATGGATGTGGTGATTTGATATTCTCATCACACATGATCTTTACTCTAGTCTTTGTGCTGACGTATCAGAGATATGGCACAAGAAGGTACCCTGGCCTAGAGTAAACGCTTTTACATGAGCGTGACTGTCTTTGTCAAAAACGAATCTTAGCTTCTAATTAAGTATTCTGGCTGAGTGCTTTTATTTTTATTTATGGAGCATCAATTTGGTTGTCTAACTTTCTGTTATTTGCAAGTTTTGATTTTCTGTGTTTATTGATGAACCATTGCAGGTGTATTAAGCAGCTAGGTTTCGTCCTTGCTATGATTCAGAGTCTCTTGATAATAGCATCTCGCAAACATTACACCGTTGATGTAGTTGTTGCCTGGTAAGAGTATGCTCTGATTTTCAATTGTTGAATCTGTTCAATTGCCATTTCCCTTTTAAGTTATTTCTATTATCTGCGGCAGGTACACTGTTAATTTGGTGGTATTTTTTGTTGAGAAGAAATTGCCAGGTTAGTACATTTGAGCTTGATGTTATTGTTGCGATTATAAATGTGCTGGTCCCAGAAATTTGTATACTTTTTGAATGCAGTTCCTCATTATCGATCCTTCTCATTCTAATCTAGTACTTTTGTCGTGCTGAAACCGCGCATTGTTAGTCAAATTAGTGAGAGGTCACATTGAAAAAGCCTTTATCTGTTTAGATGCTAAAGGCCTTTATCTGTTTAGATGCTAAAATAATATCGGCCGAAATACTGAAGTTTTGATTTATGTCAACCTAGTTGAGAAGCATTTGTGCTGTCCAGAACACCCAATTTTGCTGGACTGTAAAAAGATGTTCAATTGTCATGTTCTTATTAGACTCGAATAGCATACGCATAAAATCAATACCTAAGTTTTGCCGTAGGATATAACACTTTTTGTTAATTTAGTTGAGAAACAATGTGCTGACTTTCATGTCTTGCAGAGTTACCGGACCGGTCCAACGCTGCAGCAGCCCTGTTGCTTCCATTGAGCAACAAAGACAGAGATGTCCGGACCAAGGAAGAGAACCACAAGCTATTGAATGGGAATTCTGTGGATCCTGCAGACAGGGTATAGTGAAGAATCTACTTGTCCTTTCCCTATATCCATTTTCGTTGTAGTGTCTTTGTATGACATAACAGAGTTATTACTGTTGTTTACCTCAGAGGCAGAGAACTCAATTAAATGGCAAGATTCTGGAGGATGTTAATACACACCTTGCTGACTCTGCGATGAATGGTGCATAATAGGATAATAGGGAGCCTTCTGCTTTCAGAAATGGGTTCTACGGCAAGACTTTGCTGTAGGAAAAGCTACAACCTTGTTCGATTGAGGATTTAGTTAATTGTGAGATGTCCTGTTTTAATTCAAATCAGTAGGGCTAATTTGTATTAGTGAAATTTTAATTGGGTTGTGCTTTTTACCCATCGTGTTCCCCAGTTAAATTATTTATAGCATCGGCATGTGCCATAGGAATTTTCCCCCAAATCCTCTCTGTCTCCTCCATAATGTTTTTGTGGCCCCATGTGCCTAGTCTGCTCTTCATTTTCTACTTTTGGTTCTTTTTGCCTTTTGCAGTCACATGGGGAACTAATGATGAGGACAATGTAATAGGGCTTTTAATGTAAAGAGCAATTTCTTTTCCTAGACTGGCTATGCTAAAACTGGTCCTGTGAACATTTCTCCGAAGGGAATCTGAATCCTTCGCACCTAACAAGTACTATTTGGAGAGAGAAAAGAAACAGTGAGTGAAAAGAGAGGTACTCATTTTCAAGCGAAAAGATCTCAACTCAACCCTCTTGATAGGTTGATGAGGCGAATGAAAAATGATATATCTTGTAGGTTAAATCTAACATTATGCTAACTAAAGCCTATTTATTAGTTTAATACTGTCGATTCAAATAAAATAGGGGATTAATTGGAGATGGACCAGATAACATGGAAAGACGTTTTAAATGGTTTATCCGAGAAGGGATTTACCTATATCTTAGAGCCGAGAACGAGAATTTCTTCTAAGCTTTGTAAAGCCAGACTTGAATATGCCACCTAAGAATTCTTGAATGATTTTAAAAGTGTTGGGTGTAATAACTGGAGGGTAAAACAATGAAAGCAAAACATGCGGATCACAGTGAAATGGCATAGTGAAGTGTGAGATGAATTGATGTTTTGGGGGGAAGGAAGGGAATGATGGAGG
Source organism: Neltuma alba (assembly GCF_004799145.2). NCBI lineage: Eukaryota > Viridiplantae > Streptophyta > Magnoliopsida > Fabales > Fabaceae > Neltuma > Neltuma alba. The sequence goes on along the minus strand of NW_021636982.1, from coordinate 823,938 downwards.
TGAAAGTGACAGGAGAGAAAGGGGAGGACAGTGCTTTAAAGGGCATAATTATAAGAGAGGTCTTTTGATGGTATGGGGAGTGAAGGGAGTCAAGTTTTGAGTTGGGAAAATCACAATCACATGCATGTTTCTGCCGTGCTGCTCTCTGGGGAAGTCACATGGGGTCACCAGGACAACCCAACCCAACCCCTATTTTACGTTACTCTGCTTTTCCATGCAAGAAAAAGGAACAAGACGGTATCATTTCAATATTTCATAGACCCACTGACACCCACACTTTCATTCCTATGATTCATTTTGCTTTCCCTTTTTGTTGCCATCCCTTTTGTTTCCCATCTCCACATTATGTTTCATCATTTCTCACCTCTCTATCATGTCATGCTCTACCCTCCCCTAACCTCCCCTGGGGTTAATCACAACTTGAGGGTAAGCACTAAAGACTTGAAATTACAAATGGGATCAAAAACTCCTACTTGTAAAGAGCATTTATGTCATTAGGTTACCAAGTCATTTACTTCATATATAACAATTGGCATAAGAATAAGGCATGCCTCTACTAATCAGATTCATAAAAAGAGTTTACATAATTCCTTCTTATCAATATCAATATTCAATATTATAATAAAATCTACAACAAATCATACTTTATTAGCTCTAAAATATACCTCATTCTTCAAATTTTGCATGTCATACATAAACATGCTTAGATTTGGAACAAGCCGCATGTTAATAAGTCATAAATATTAAATAACGTAATTTATAAAAGAAAATAGTTTGGATAGTGCAATTACTTGTACGGACGTTAGAATTGGGGAAGGAAGTTTTCTGAAAAAGGGCAGAACTGAAGCTTCATTTTCTCCTATCAGGGGGCATGAGGTCCCAGAAAATTATGTGTATCTCGGAAGTGTTATTATATTTGTAGGATGAAGCGAGTATGAATTATGTTGTGTCATCATGCAGTCGCCGATAAAATGCGTTGTATAATAATTAAAATGTTCGTGCGTTAATCAAATTTCTCTTCGATCATCATTATTGTCTTTTTTAGGAAAATGTACGCATAGATTATTTTTTTTCTGGGGTGAAACGTGGGCATAGGTTTTAAAGCCAACCAATCTATAAGTCCTAGGATATAAAGAAATCCTTAGCTCGGCCCATTCCAAGCAGGACTAGGTTGGAACCTGTGGACTAATCTATAACATGATCCCACGGCTGAACCCATGGAAATTGAAGTTTACATCTATTGATACTTCCACTTTAGTTTACTCTCATTATGAATCTTTTTGTTCACAAGACTCAAAATTTAGGAAGAAAATCAAATATCATAGTTTTCTTCACACTGTTGTTAGGCCTAGGGAGAATCCAATTTGGGTTAACAACAATAAAATACAGACAAGTGCTTAAAACCTAAAAATAGTAAGTTGCAAGTCATATTTATATAACTCCTTTTAAGTCAAATCCACTTATCCTAGATGTTCTAGCAAGTAAAATAGGGAAAAAAAAATAACAAGTTGAAATTGATGATGAATTAAAATGAGGGTAAATCTGATTTCAAAATGAAGGAAAAGGACGGAGTTTTTGTGGAAAAGAGAAGGACTGGGGAAGATTAAAGGTAATTGAGTGAGGTTGGGGTGGAGGTTGGTGATGGAGGTGGGGCTGGGTGTTTGAGAAGAAAGAACAAAGAGGGCCAAACTTTGAACAAAAAGGAGGAGAGATTAGCGCAAATTAAGCTGGATGCAATAAAAAGGCCAAGTCAATCCCAATAATAACAATGATCTCTCTCTCTCTCATTGTGTGGAACAATAGAGAGAAGATAATGATGAGGAGGCAAGGCGACATGGAGATGTCTATGATACCAAATAATGACTATTTCTTCTGTGTCTTCCTTTACGTGCTGTAACAGAGAGCTCCTTTCATTATACCTCCACCTCCCACTACCCCTACTCTCCTTTTTCTTTCCCATTTGATTATTGCGCCTCTCTCTCTTTCTTTCTCTCTTCACTGTAATTCAGTGGTCTTGGGATTAATCTGTAATCATTGATTATCACATACTCCTATCAAACTCTCAAGATTACGCATGCTGTTTAACTCATTTCTTCACATTCCGCCTAATGTCTGCCCAACTCAGTTCTATACTACTATATCTGATCAAAGAGACGCTTTACAATTAAGAAAGCTAAAGTAGTATCACCAATAAGAAATGCTTTGAAATTAAAAGTAGGCGAATACTATGTACACTACCAACACGTCAGTAATTAAATAATTCATGCGCTTCATGTATATCTCTGTTGTATTCTTGGAAGCCGTGACGCATGCCATGACATGATGCTTGAGAATAGCCAGTCTAAAGCCAAACACCTTTTCCTTTGATTGAGGTTTCAGGCCACCACAAAAACAAAGATATGTCAATAAATAACGGGCAGACAAGGTGTCGTGAGCTTCAGGCCACCAGGATTTGCCTAATCAAAAGAAAAATTTAAGGTATGGTTTTGCCAAATTAATCATTTAAAAGTGTCCATTAAAATTTGACTCGCTGCAAATGATAAAAAGGATATGACACATGACAACAGATATTGAGTGGATGCTGCATATACAAATTTTAAAACCATACCAAACCTGAACAATTTGGATTCTTTTTTAATACTATAACGTTGACTAAAGCATTGGATGTGTCTTCAGACGCGTGATATAATATATACTTCATTTAAGAGATTCGTTTCTAAAGAGGTTGTTTGAATATCTGCTTTGAAAGGCAATTATTTCCCATGTTAGTTATTGACTCAACCTTATCTATTTCTCATATGGCATTTCTCTTTCGGACACAAACAAAACATGTGACTACCTAATGATATTTATATCTTCATTACCAAAATGCAGTTTCCTTCGTCTGAGTAATACTACGAAATACTTAATAGTTGTATTAACTTTATGTACAGCTTCTACTTTATTTCTGGTAATCAGCATAATGTGGATATGACAACCAACTGTGAAAAAGCTTAGACTGCTTGTAAAAAGAATTGTTTGAAATATTATTTTGGTAAATGTGAGAGAAATGATGACAATGGAGAAAAGTAAGACGGCTTAAGCAAGGATAGTAAAGGCCCTTTACAAATTGAAGCAAGCAAATGCCCGTTAGAAAGAGATACAGATTTGAAGAAAAAGAAGAAAGATACAGAAAGGCAGAGAAGAAGGTTTCACACTGCAATACTGGATTGTGTTGAGATCAGATGGAGAGCCAAAGCAGCTTGAACTAGAAAAGTCTCTACCTTGAACTGAATTGCCAACTCTTTCCATTTATGCTATAACAAACAGACCCCTGGTTTCAGAACAATGGATAGCACCGTCTGATCAGTGATCAGTCTCTACGCTAATTCGTTTCAGTTTCATCTACTTCACTAAATGGGTGCTCGTTGCTCTAAATTCTCCCTCTGCTGGTTCCACTCCCACCTCAAACCTTCTGTCCTTGAATCGTCCGACCTGGGTAATTGCCTATCTCTATCTCTCTCTCTCACGCGCGCACACACACACACACAGTGTTCTGGCATTTTTTGCTCTGCTTAAACATGGCTTCTGTTTTAATTTTGTTGCAGAAAATGGAGGAAAAAATGAGGGAGAAAGGTGGCCAAGTTTTGGCGAGTTTAGCTTGGAGCAATTGAAGGGTGCTACAAGCGGATTCTCTCCCGAAAACATAGTGTCCGAGCATGGCGAAAAAGCTCCCAATATTGTTTACAAAGGGAAGCTCGAGGATGGTCATATGATCGCCATCAAGCGCTTCAACAAATTTGCATGGCCTGATTCTCGCCAATTCCTCGTCTGTTAACTTCCTTCACTTCATTTGTGTGTATTCGTGGGGAAAGTTCTAGTTTGATCGGATAGCTTAATTCATGATTCGGTTCAACGAATCATGAATATATCTGCAGCAATCTGCCGTTAAAATATTAGCTGCTCTTTAAATGTTGATCCATAATTAAAAATAAAATGTTTGCTGATTTTGACATGAAAAATGAGGTGGAAATAATAATGTCGGGCAATCAAATAATGTCTAAGTTAGCAGATCTAAGTGTTAGTTTTCTGGTGATTCTTGTCGGTGGGCATATGCTACGCTTTGAAGTTGAAACAACCAATATAACTTTGATTAATGACCAAATTCGAAAAATAATATTGAATTAGTTAGGAACCAAAATAGGATTTCATTCTATTCTTTTATTGGTCTGTCTTTTTTAGTATGATGAAATGTGGTTCTAGGAGGAAGCTAAGCAAGTGGGGAGTCTGAGAAGTGAGAGATTAGCCAACTTGATTGGTTATTGCTATGAAGGGGACGAAAGGCTGCTGGTAGCAGAGTTCATGCCGCATGAAACTCTGGCAAAGCATCTCTTTCACTGTGAGCTATTCTAGATCATTATGCGCTTATGCATTTCATCTTAAATCTTTGTTGGATTTAGAATCTTTTATTTGGACATTTGATTTATGAACGGAAAGAATAACGATGACTGATTTGATTCAGGGGAGGCACAACCCATGGAATGGGCAATGAGGTTGAGGGTGGCCTTGTACTTAGCTCAAGCTCTAGAGTACTGCAGCAGTAAAGGAAGGGCTTTATATCATGATCTCAATGCCTACAGGATCTTGTTTGATCAGGTATAAGGTTTTGTAAAAGACATACTTCCATTTTTATTTCTTGTCTAAATTACACTTGCCGTCCCCATTGTTGAATATAAATCAGTATATCTATAAAATAAATTGAAGACAGTTTTAAATTCTATTTTTAACAGCATGACTAAAGTTATTATGCCATCTAATTGATATTTTTACTTGATTTGATCTGATAATCAGGGAGATAATATTTCGTGGGTCAACACTAGAAGGGCTTAAATTGCTCTCATTAATGAAGGGACAATATTATTCTAATTGAAACTGAAAGGACTAATTTTTTCCCTGCATCTGCTTATGTTGAATCAACAGGATGGTAATCCGAGGTTGTCTTGCTTTGGGCTTATGAAGAACAGCAGAGATGGCAAGAGTTACAGTACAAACTTGGCCTTTACACCACCTGAGTACTTGAGAACAGGTAATACTGTTAGTATGCGTGTCTTGAAATGTTCAGTTCACAGCGGATTGATCCATAGTTATATGATTTTGGAATTCTTAAGATGGCTGGGAATCTCTGCGTGAATCTGACATGAAAAAATTGATTGGTTTGAATGAATATAGATCTTTTAATATTATTGCGATGCCCCTGTCTGTTTCAGTAGAGGTTTGTTTTTTTACAGCTTTGTTTTTTTGGGGGTGGGGGGGGATACGTCATCTTCTGCAAATAATTAATTAATGAAAGTTCTGAATTAGAGAAAGTAGTATTATATTTTACGGAAGCACATGTAAATTCATGTCAAAATTCATATTGCAGGGGACGGCTTGGCTTTTTGGTTTCTTTAGCTGTAAAGCTAATCATTCTTATAATAGCTTTCTAATTCTGTGTCACGCCTGGAACAATAATCTGTATCAGCAGTGAACAATTTTTTGTTTGTAAAGTTGTTTGCAAAATGAAGATCGGAAATATTTTAACTTGAAATAAATATATGCATGTTTTCAGTCTGTGGATTGTTTGCTCGCCTATAAATAATTTGGATATTTGACAATTATTTATGCAGGTAGAGTGACACCAGAGAGTGTAGTTTACAGTTTCGGAACTTTGTTGCTAGATCTTCTGAGTGGCAAACATATTCCCCCTAGCCATGTAAGTTTCCTCTCCAAAATTTTGCTTATTTACTTATTTGCTAAAAAATACACACATGTGGCTTGTAGGGCGTTTCTTCATTCATATAGATATTATAAATTTAGGATCTCTTCTACGACCTCAATCTTCGAATTTGCTTATCATAATGGCTTCTCAGTGTTCGTTCATCAGTATTTGTGTTATGCATAGTTACACTTATGGTCCCTCTAGTTTGCTTATTGGAGTTATAGTAATACTTTTGTATAATTTTACAAGAAGTAATTGACGACTCTTTTATACCCTAATAAAAGTATCCTTGGCCCAGAACTTAACAGAAGGTGGCTGTTGATTTAAATTGCTAAAATCAAATAGATAGAAGAGTAACATTCATTACCGTTGAAGAGAGTAAGTTGCTTTGATAAGTTTACCCGAGAGATCAAAATGTACTAAGCTGGAAAACACTCGGAAAAGAGAGGGAGTAGCTGTATGTTATTTTTGAGGTTATCTGATATTTCACTCACAACTTGTCTTCGTTGAAATATCTACTGCGAGCTACTGCTTTCAATAGTAGAAGTTAGGAATGGATTCAGTTTACGATATTTAAGTTGGCTTTATATAATTCTCATCTAGCTAATGAAGTTCAGAGATTTGATGTTGGCACCATTTATTTTTCTTAATTTACAGGCACTTGATCTGATCCGTGGCAAAAACTTTTTGATGTTAATGGATTCTGCCTTAGAAGGTCACTTTTCAAAGGAGGACGGAACTGAATTGGTGCGGTTGGCTTCTCGTTGTTTACAGTATGAAGCTCGCGAGAGACCAAATGCAAAGTCTCTTGTTACTTCTCTAATGTCACTTCAGAAAGAAACTGAGGTGCAACGCCATACTTGATAACCTTCTATGTTATTGAATCTTCTGCCACAATATTCTTAAATCTCTTTCTGAGACCTATAAAAGATATGAGAACTAAGCATGTCAGAGGTTACTTCTATTAAAAAATGTGCTCCACATATCACACGTCTATTCATGATTGACTCGGTTTACTCATCTTTGGCAGGTCTAATCTACTTATAAATTTTTGAACTTGTTATAGATCATGAAATCCATCTTGAGAAGACTATAATTTCTCATTTGTATAGTATTTGAGCAGGTCCCCTCATATGTTTTGATGGGTATTCGGCATGAAGCTGCATCCTCCGCAAAGCCATCACTGACGCCTTTGGGTGAAGCATGCTTGAGACTTGATCTTACTGCCATACATGAAATATTGGAGAAGATTGGATACAAGGATGATGAGGGAATCGCCAATGAGGTTCATGTTTTTCTTTTATGATGTTATTATTCTGTTAATACTGCAACGCTGATCTTCTGCTTAATGTGGGGAATTGCAGCTTTCATTTCAATTGTGGACCAGTCAAATGCAGGAGACCCTGAATTTGAAGAAGCATGGAGATACTGCTTTCCGAGCCAAGGACTTTGTCACTGCCATTGACTGCTACACGCAAGTAAGTGTTCTTTGAGTGCAACTTGGCTAGGCTGTGTTAGAGATTATGATAAAATTATTCTTGGGCCTTCACTTAACAGTCTAAATTATGGTTTTTGACATGGATTCAAATCCACAATATTTTTGGCCTCTGTTTCTCTTCATTGAGCATTACGGTCTGGGACAAGGTGTGATGAGTTTTGTGTGAGAAAATGCATTCAGCATTGTAATAAAACTATGAATAAGGTAAAATTAAATCCTGTGAGGTTCTTTGAAACCTATATTCACACCTCTGGTTTCAATTGATTATAGATCTTCATATGAAATTTATAAACTCAAACACCTCAAATTTAAGAAAGCTACGCTAGACTCCATTAATTTTGGTTTTTCATAAGCATAACCTTGCCGTTGTGGGGTAATATGGGCTGCGTCATATTAGGCTATTATGATTTACTCGGAGGAAAGGAAAGCACATCGAATACAAGTTTTGCTAACAAAATCGTTAATAGTGGGAGGTCTAGAAAAGTTGAGAGTCTGTATTTCCAAAACCTGAGAGAGGTAGTCAAACAATTCTCAAGTATTTATACAATAGTCTAGAGTAACAATGGTCCTTGATAAGATGTTATGCATAGTGTAATGGTGAGATCATAGTTAGATTTCAGATGAAATATATGCAGATTAAAACTGAATAATTAAGAAATATATTAGTCTTTCGGACACAATTTTTATTCGGATTCACTCGGTGACTCTCAGTTCATAGATGGAGGGACCATGATCTCCCCTACTGTGTATGCAAGACGCTGCTTGTCTTATTTGATGAATGGGATGGCACAAGAAGCTCTTGGGGATGCAATGCAAGCTCAAGTGGTGTCGCCTGAGTGGCCTACTTCTTTGTATCTTCAAGCAGCTTGTCTTTTCAGCCTTGGAATGGAGAATGATGCACAAGAAACTCTCAGAGATGGAACAAACATGGAAGCCAGAAAGAACAAAAATTTGAAAACTGTATAGATTTTACAATCTGTTTTTCTTGGCATTATTTGTTGTTTCTTTGGGATAGTTTTGTTAGGCTTTTGAGTCCATTTTCCTATGTTATGAAAGATAATGGCTGGTTTGGATTTTTTTTTTAATTACTATGCCTGCAGCCTAGTATTTGTCTGCAGTTTCCTTCTTTTTCCACTTCTAATGAAAACAGACCCTTAATTTTCTGCTGTAGAAACGAATAATATATGCAAGTACTTGCAATTTCAAGCTTGAAGAATTAAGAGATGGGATAAATTTGATGTGTGAGTTAGGTATTTGCTTTTCACTTAAAGCAGAGAATATACCAGAGAAACAAAGAGAAAATAATGAATGAATGTAATAATAAAATTTGAACCCCATACACAACAACCATATTCCTTTGTGACACTATTTCTTTGAACATATGAATGCATCCAATGAAAAGATCAGATCGGAAGTAGCTTAAGAGATGAGGATTGGGTCAGCGGATCTAAAAGCACTCATTCTCAAAACCACAGTTTCTATAAATTCCAAGACAACTTTTCATTCTACTTCCATTTTATCTTGGTTTTATTCCCCCACTCCCTCTGTCTAATAACCTTAATATCTTCTGGGAAAAAAAAACTGCAAAGATGAATGAAAATAGAACCGCATGATATGACAAATAAGCAGAAAACAACTACAATAAAATATTTTGGTGTGGCAGAATAATCATTAAGGTTGTTTTGTTTTAACATGACTTGTTAGACTAGCCAAATAAGCCTGCGAACACACATGCGATGACAAATGTGATGAAAAATATGATAAATATACAAAATTCCAGGAAATGACGATCCAGCCAAAAGCTTGGGGGATTCTGTGGCTGAGTTGTGGATACTGTGATGACGCTGTAGCTGTCCCTTAAATTCTCGGCTGTCTCCTCATTTGTTGCAAAAACATTCCGTGCCACAGAATGACAGATTTCGCAGGTCCTACAAGAAGTTTAATCATACTTAAAATAACCAAAAATCATACAAGTTAAGGATTCACAGAGAAACATGGTCAGGAAAAAAGTTGTTGTATTCATTATTTTACTGTACGTTTATATGAATTTTACTCTTATGCATGTCCACAACAAGCCAGCAAACCACATCCGAAACAATGGGAAAAATTCAAATGGCTGCAATTTTGATTTTACTCCTCTTATCCTTAATGTAAGACCTATTTAACTAATTTGATTAAATTAAGGAAGTTAGGTAAGTTAGTTAATTATAAAAAAAGTAACACATTTTTCCTAAAGCATCATAATCATCTTTCTTAATACCCATCTCCCTCTTCTACTTGATTATGGTTGAGGGAGTATCCATAGGGGTTATTTAGAGAAAATTGACAAATATGATAAATGAATCTTATATTTAGAAACAAAACTAACTCAAGAATTGGGTCATATATTAAGGACCGGAGGAGTATCTTGCAGGAGGAAGATAGAGAGGGAACAATCCTCTATGCTACAAGGCGTACAGAATAGAATACTCGAAACAAAAAATTATGAGAAGGAATCAAGCACTTAGTTTTGCCTTTCATTCATGAATTTAATTGATCTTTTGCCCTTACCTTTCAGCGTATGTGACCAAGTTTTCAATCATCTTCAGCATTCCCAACGTACACCACTCAACAAGTCACGCACAAACTAAAAATTCCAAGGCCATCCCAACTGAATAATCTAATAATAAACTTTTGTGTTTTTAAAAGTTAAGCATAATGAAGCACTGGTATCTAACATGAAAGTCAAACATAAAAACTTACAATTGAAAGAAAGTGAAGAGACGGTTTCATGTACCTCTTTCCTCTACTCCTGAACCAGTTTTCAGCACAGAGTTTGTGAGCCACAGCAAGATCATCCTTGCAAGAACAACCCAATTCAATTGGAACCCCATATACATGGCTGTCACTCTCCAAACCCAAGCGACAAATCCTACACTCTCTATCTCTAGAATCAGAGAGATCAATGCTAGCCTCAGCGCTCATGTCGCTGCCGTGGTTTCCAAATCTGCATGGGATATCCGAATAGTTGATGGCATCTTCAAAATCAAAGACTTAGAAGGGAAAGAAGAAAGAAAAACGTTTTTCTTTCTCAGAGCTTGAGAGTTACAGACTTGGCATGAGCTGTCTCAAAATTTGGAACTTTGGGGTTTCTAGATTTAGCTCTAGACCCCCTTTGTGCAAGAAAAAAGAAAGGGTATACAAAAAAGAAAAAAACTGTGGGGGTCAAGGACCTCAGAAAAACGGATTAGCTGGCTCTTCTTCCCCATTACTTCTTTTCCCAAGAACTATTAAGCTGTAAAACAGGTTGAGGAAATTTCTATTCTTTGTAAGGCTCCAGGCTCAAGAATGCGGAAAAGAAGAAGAAGAAAGGGGTAGAGACTATGTTTCCAAAAGTTCAGAGTCGGAACCCAAATTATTCTTAAGCGTGCGACATCACAAGCTGAGTGTATTGATACGATGTCGAGCATATCAGACAAGAAGGGCAGATTAACTAAAACCAAATCATGAAGAACCATGCATGTTTAGACACATTTTTCGCTAGGATTCACTTGAGTGACTCTTTCTGTTCATAGATGGAGGGACCATGGTCTCACCTAATATGCGTGCAAGACGCTTTTTATCTTATTTGATGAATGATATGGCACAATAAGATCTTGGGAATGCAATGCAAGGCCAAGTGTGGTATCACCTGATTGGCCTACTTCTTTGCATCTATAAGCAGCTTGTCTTCTTCAGCCTTGGAATGGAGAATGATGCACAACAATTTCTCAGAATGGGACCAACATCGAAGCCAAAAAGAACAAAAATTTGGAAACTGCATGGATTTTACCTTCTGTTATCTTTAGCATGATTTGATGTTTCTTTGGGATAGTTCTATCAGGCTTTATCCATTTTCCTCTGTTATGAAAAGTAATGGCTGGTTTAGAATTTTTTGATGTGCCTACAGTCTCCTTTCTTTCTGCAGATTCCTAATGAATACAGAACCCAGGTACTTGAAATTTCAAGCTAGAAGAATTAAGAAATGACGAAGAAAAATTTGCTGTGTGAAGAAGATATTGCATAGGAAATTGCTTTTCACGTAAAGCTGCGATGCAGAGTGAGCTAGCTCTTCAGAAAACCTATCCTATTGAAGTGACGGGAGATCAAAAGATAATCTTCAGTCTATTTGAACTACGAATTGCACGCTTCAGTCTCTTAACATGACGGAGTCCACAGCTTTGATCCAACGACCACAGTTTTTAACTTTTCATGATGAGCACAAAATGAATCAAACTGTAATCATAAATTTATTAAGCATACAGTAACCTTGAAAAATTGGAAAGTCAAACTGTCAAAGACAACAAAAAATGGATTAAAACACTGAAAAATTAGAAGAAAAGATACATATAAGAGAAACAGAAAGATATGCTTGGCCATTTATTGTGCTTATCTTCATTACCTTTCATCTCATCTCAAATTTGTTTAACCAAAATTACTCATTCATCTTGCATTTGGGTTGTCTTTTCATTATTTCTAAATACTTGTATTTTCTTTTTAATGAAAAGCTAAGCATAGAGGTAAATATTATATAATAAACACACAAGGCAAAAGCCACGAACATAATTAATATGATTTGAGAATTCTAAATGTTCAATATTTTTCTTGATAGGTAAGTTTTGTTATAATTAAAAATTACACTTTAAACATCTTCTAGATGAAACCAACAATTCAATATTTAAAATTTATAAATACTTACTAATCATTCATAATTAGTTATCATAATCTCCGTATATATATCAAGAAGAGATCAGGATTTGATATTAATATTAAAACAATAATTCATCCAGTTTAAAAAAACATTAAATTAAATAATTAAAAATAAATTGGAACAGAAATTAACAAATTATGGCTTATTATTTAGATTTTTGGCCAACCTCCAGAAAGGAGCAGGACAAAATATTCTAATATACAAGCCGAACCATCTTGGCCCACCCGCATTAATCCTACAGCCTTAGATAAATGAACGCTTTGACGTTTATTTCCTCTCGTTATCTTATCCACTCCTTGGTTTTTAAGTTTTTACGAAAGAAATTTGTCACTTTTTCTCGTCAAATTAAAAAATAAACAATTTTTTGTGCATCATAAAAAAATCTGATGGATAAATTAAAAAAAATTTGTCACTTTTTCTCGTCGCACTAGTCATGACATATACATAATACGATTTTTATAAATTTTATTATATATATTGTGCACATTTTCCCAAATTGTATGAAGTTTGATGAATAAGACTAGCTGCTAAGTGATGGATCTAGAAAATATTAATTGGCTGGGCGATACGTGCTGAATGTAAATGTTAATATTTCATAAAAAATGTAATGGTAAATTATGTATTAAATTAATATAAATACCGATATTTTATGGAAGTTACAGTTTTAAATTTATTTTTATAATCCATTTAACAGAAAATGGAAATATATAGATATATATATATATGTTTGAGACTTTTTATAAAAAAAAATGGAGGCAAAGTGGCAAACATATAGTTTTGAATGGGTCAAGGTAAAATATTTTAGGGACAGGAAGAGTAACTTGCTTTTAGGCCCGGGCCCCAGCAGGGGCTATGTGCAATTTTTTCCCTTAAAAATAACATTTCCTGCTTCTTTTTTTTTTTTTGAATGATAACTAGGAAACAAGCAACAGATACAAAGAAACAGACTTAACTTCCTGCTTATTTTTGAACTATAAATTAGATACTATACTACCTCCAATCCTTAATACCTCCGATCCTTAATATAAGATCTCGTTTGACTTTTATATTTGTTCTAAATATAAGACCCCAATCCATTTTGTCTCTCATATTTACTCAATTTTTTTCAAAATAATCTTTCTAATAATTATAATTTTAACCAACATACTTGATTAGTAAGCATATTTTTAAAAAAATAACACATATTTATTACAAATAACTAACTTAACTTTTTTTCTTAATTTCTTCAAATTAGTCAACTGACTCTTATAATTAGGACCGAAAATAGTATTTAGAACCCAAAGTAATATATAAACCAATTGGTATCTCTCTATTGTAAACCAACGGCTGTCTTGTCGGAATTACTTTTTAGTAACGAATTCTTTCTTCACAAAAAAAAGGTACTTTGTATGGCCATAAAAGATCAATCTGCCAACCAACCAGCCCACAAATTTGCCTTAATCATATAGCAGCCTTTAGCAAGCCAAGGGGGAAAAAATAACAGAAGGAAATTCATGGTGCACGAAAAAGCATTGGAGCAGCAATAGTAATACTATGATATACATTTCAACACAGCATTCCAGTACTTGTCTATGAACCACATTAATTTTGGATGGTAGACTCAAAAAGCCAATTAAGGCTAAGGGCCCAGTAGATAATGAAGAAATGCAAAATGAACAGCTGATTTTTAGGAGGCCTCAGGTTGTGAAAACTAAAAACACTCATTCTCAAAAGGAAGACTTCTGTAAGTCGCTGGGCAGGATTTCTTCTTTTCTTCTTTCATTTCACCTTGTTTTCCCCCAAATTTCCCCACTCTAACAAGCTTTTATTTCCCTGTGATCTTAAAAGAACTACACTAAGGTGAATGAAAATGGAAGTGAAAAGCCCATGATATGACAAATGCGATAACCATACAAATAAGCATAAAATTCAGGAAGCGCCGGCCCTGCCAAAATCTTCGAGTTTCTGGGGAAGCCGGCATTGGAAGTGAGGATAATGTGATAGCATTGTTGCTGTCACTTAAATTCTCAGCTGTCTCCTCATTTGCTGTAAAAACATTCCGTGCCACAGAATGACAGATTTCACAGGTCCTACAAGAATATAGCCATACAAAAATAATTAAAATCATGCAAGTTAAGGAATTACAGAGAAACAAGGTCTGAAAAATTGCTATCTTCGGTGTTTCACAGTTTAGGGGGAATGTGCTTTATGCGTGACTGTAACTAGCCTTCAAACCACATCCAAAACAATGAAGGAATTAAAATAGCCGCACTTATGATATTATATAGCAGCAGGAAGATAGAGTGGGAGCAATCCTATTAGCTACCAGCCTACAGAATGCCAAACAAGGAAAAGAAGAAATTCCTATGTAAATATAAAAGATCTGAAAATCAAAACAATCATAAAGAAACACCTGCATGTCAAACAAACTTTTCACTGAATCTTAGCAAAGAGATGCTTATATGTCTCTTTCGTAGTTGGTGTAGTTTACCTATATTTAGTAGACTAAGTCTACCTTAAGGATTTTTCCAATGAAGTAGGGACTTCAAAGGTAGACTTAAGCCAATAAGGCAGTGACAAATGGACATATAAACATGTTAGCGATAGGTCCCACTAAATATCCATCTCAATTCTCACATTAGCTTGGCGTACGTGTATGAAATATCACAGCCTTGTCAATGTGAGAACTCAAAGTATTATACAACAGTTTTTGGCCAAAGAAAAAAAAAACATACAACAGAGCCCTAAGAGCTTTCTGCTCAGGTACACAGCATAGAGAAGGATAATTATCTCATTCTTACATATCTTGATTCAAACATGAATAAATGAACTTGCTTTAAAGTTTTGCTAAGATAAATAATCTATCAACATGATTGATATACTAGGCTGTCATAGCAGACCGTCCTACCAAATCAGAACAATTAATCAAATTGAAGCATTATGGTTTTCTACCTTAAGTTAGCCTAGATAGAATATCCCCCTCAGTATTCCCTGCCTTCAAAAACAAAAATGCAGTATTGTCCTCAACAAATGATAAAATGATATGTCTCAAAAGGTTATGGAATCTCTAAAAGGAAGAAAAAGATACCATCAATTATTTGTCACTAATCAAGGCAGCAATTCATAAATGAGAGAACATTGCCAATCAATGCAGATGCAAATTCTGTTCCATTACTCCTTATTTTTAATTTTAATTTAGAGGTGAAATCATGCACCTGGGTGAATTAACATCTGAATTAAGATATTTAATAGATCCAACCTTCATCATCAATGGCCCCAACAAATTGCTTTCTACTTAAAGCAGAGCATCAACAGTGAGCTTGTGAATTAGACGAGTATCTTATCCGTACTAGGTGCCAATTAAAGAAAAGGAAGATTATTGTGGGATTGCTTTAATCCGCCATTCAAAGTAGACAACTTAGGTCAGGAAATTGCTTAATGGTATTCAATAAATAAAGGCTTCAACTTTCAACCAGTCCAACATCGGCAAGCAACTCTGATGAACTTTGAGAGGCAATGAGATAGAGAGTAACATTAAGATCCACAGGATATAACACGTATGTAGGCAAACGTGAACACTGTGCATGACAGAATTTGATGTGCCAATGTGTAATTTGAATAGCCCTCCCCCAGTCATTTGTGATTGTGATAAAACTGTGGAACACATGAGGACACAAATGATCATAGAGTATGGATATATTGTACCTTAAGGACTGCTTCCAGAATTTGGACACTTGCACTTACATGCAGGACTTTATGGTACCAAAAAACAATCACGCACACTGAAAGTAGCTGTGGTCGATGTCATCCATAAGTTTTGTATGAACAGGAAAGATGGGGTTGAACAATTAATGGAGTAAACAATAAATAGTTCTAGGCAGCACAAATGAAAGCAACAAGCATCCACCACGATATTTGGAAAATATATTAAAGGTTGAAAGGGTCAAATCTCCACTTTGATGGAGATTTAAAGAGAACTAAAAAAGCAAGATAGAGATTCTTAAATCTTAAAGAAGGGGCACAAAAGGTTGAAGTGGTCAAGTCTCCACTTGATATTTAGATAAAGAGAGAACTATAAAGAAGCAAAATGAAGATTCCCTAAATTGAAAAAAGAAGACATAGCAAAAGGGAAGCTCAATGTACCGAGACATGCCGCTGACTCAGCAGGACTGATTCATGCTTTTGAGCACTTCTTGGTATTAACGTTAGCCAATGTACCTTTCGTTCAAGAATTTTAACCGATCCTACGTCCTCACCACTTTGTTCTTTAAACTACTAAAATATGCAACCAAGTACTTTCTTATTTTAGTCATCTTCAATTTCCCACTCAATTAAGTCATCCACGAACTAAAAATTCCAAAACCATCCAGACTAAACAATCTAACCCACGTTTGTGTATTTCCAGTTAAGCATAGAGAAGCACTGGTATTTAACATAAAACTCATGAATCAAAAAATTAGAATTAAAAGAAAGCAGAGATGGGGTTTCACATACCTGTTCCCTTTAATCTTGAACCAAGTTTCAGCACAGAGTTTATGAGCAGCAGCAAGATCATCCTTGCAGGAGCAACCCAATTCAATTGGAACCCCAGATTCATGGCTATCACTTTCCAAACCCATGTGACAAATCCTACACTCTCTCTCCACTATATCCAAATGCAACTTAACTTCAGGAACCCCACTTTCAATTTCCACCTCCACTGAACATTCAGTGACAGAAGAAGCTCTTCCTGACTCAGGAACACCCTCAATAACCTCAGGATCAGAAACACAAGCAAAGCTATAGTCATCGTATGAGCCACCATTTGTTGAATAGAAGTGGGAATAGCAAGAACCCTCTTCAGCATCAGAGAAGCAAATGCTAGCCTCGGCACTCATGTCACTGCGATGGCTTCTCTGCTCCAAATCTACAACGGAAATCTGTATGATTGATGACATTTTCAAATACTTACAAGGGGTCTTTTATTTCTCAGAGCTTGAGACGAAACATGAAATGCTTCAAAGTTTGGAGCTTTGGGGTGTGTAGATGTAGCTCTAGACTCCCTTTTATGCAAGAAGAAAAGGATGTACATAAAAACAAAAACTTGCAGGAGTTAAGGAATTAAAAAAAATGGATTAGGTGATTCTTCGTCTCCATCACTGATTCATTTTAAAAACTACTTAGCTATAAAACGGGTGGAGGAAAGTTCCACACTTTTTAAGGCTCCAGGCTCAAGAATGCAGAAGAGGAGGAGGCGGAGGAAGAGGAGGAGGAGGGGTTAGAGTCTAAGGAGGCAAAGAATGGTCCACGAGACAGAGACTCATGCTCTGGTTTGAAGAAATGGACAGTGACACTGCAAACAAGAACAGAAACGTGCAGTGCGAGAGCACAGAGAAACACCCGAGATTTTCATCAAAGGAGCGTGACAATGAAAACAAAGAGAAGATTAAAAATAACCCAAAAACATGGAGAAGATTATTAAGAATTTATCATTAATAATGATTAAATATTAAGTTACTAAATAAATACACAGGAAAAATAACTTGATGCAATTAAAAAGTGACGATATTTTTTTAAAAATTAGTTATTATATCCTAGTCCTATATTTAAGATCAGACGAGACTTTAGCACTGTGTTCAGCGATTTAAAACTGGTGAAACGTCTAGGCTTAGGTAGGAGGCCTGCGGGCATGATGATGAAGCAGCACAGGAAACTTTGGCCAACCATAATTATATCCGAGGCTATTAAAAAAACATATCGCATCACAAGTTCACAACTACAAAGCATGGAATTTACCCATAAATTTCGAATTTAATTATTAGTAATTTTGAGGCTTTAAGTTATAATTATAAAGTTAATGAAAATCTAAGTTATATTCATAAAATATAAAAATTGTTTTATTTTTTAATCAGAGAGAAACCATTATGACAAAAATAAGGAAAGCGACATTTATCCAGTTGCAGTAAAATTTTCTGATGATGGTGCTTCTATTCTGTGAGCGTATGTAATGACGAATTAGTCCTTACTTTTCCCCGACAATGCAGTGGGATTTTGTTCCATGGTTGGTGTAATTCCGTAAAACCAGTTCACCTAAAATTGGATTTCGCTTGCCCGTCCCCATCAAATGATTAAACGTGGCAATTATCCGTTGAATCGCAGAAGAAACTTTTCTGAAGTTTTTTTCTTTGGAAAATTATTATTAAAAAAATGTTTAACTATTTATCTAATCCTGTTTGTATGTCAAGCTTCTACATTTACCTATAGTTAAGAGTTGTGGGTATTTGATTGTTTTCCTTTAAAACCAAGCTTTAGCTCTCCCAAGCCGCTTTTATTATGGAAAACCTACATATGAAGTTTTAATTTTAATTTTAAAAGTGTTTTTACAAAGTCGAGATAAAATTCTTTTCACATGCTTACTTCATATATAGTAAAATCACTTTCAAAATCATGGATTGATTTTCACCCAAATACTTCTAAGCAAAAACAGAAAAATTAAGTTCAGCGTTGAAAATCTATAATTAATTCCAGATAAATTTTTTAAATCTAAATTATAAAAAAATGTTAAAGTTACATTTTAAAAATTTATAAAAAAGCCACGTTAACTATTTCTTTATATATTGTGCATATACTTAGAGTCCATTTAATTAAAATAAATGTATCAATATAATAGGGATTAATATTATGTTTGGTCTCTCAAATTTGCACGAATTTTAATTTTAGTTTATCAAATTTTAAATTATAGGCTTTAATCTTTCAGGAGATAAAATGATCCAAATATTTATTTAATTATGAGAACTAATATTTAAATGAAACAAAACTTGATGGACCATATCACCGTATCCAAAGATTTTAAGTTTAAGAAACCAAAACCAAAATAAAAACAAATTTAAAAGATAAAAATTGTAATAACCCAATATTATGTAAACTTTTGGCCAAAAAAAACAATAATTATGTAAACTTTATTAAATTATTTAGAATTGATTTAATTTAAGTTAAGTTTAACATTCTGGTCAAAAAAGTTGAGTTTAACAGTTCTTAGATTATGCTGATTGATTGACGATGAATATGATATTATGGAGAGCAGTGCACTAATAACGATAGAGAGGCGGGACTTGCCGACATGGGACGGAGATGGGAGAGGAAGTTCACTGGAATTGGAGGTGGACCCTACCTCGACGTTCTTTGCGTGCCCGGGATAAACATTATCTTTCATGCGATCCTACGTGATTATTTCGAATCACTTAGGGTCTGATTGGCTCAATTGAAAAAAAAGGACGGGAGAGATTTTAATAGAAAGAAAAGAAAGAGAAGAGAATAAAAAGATTTTAATATTATCTTATTTGGATTTATAAAAAAGAAGAAAGGAGAGGAGCTTTAATATTATCTTATTTGGTTCGTGAAGAGAGGGGAGGGAAAAATATTTTAATATGGACAATTTTATCCTTATTTTATTTAAAATTATTTTTTGAAATTTTATAGAATGTTTAATAAAATAGAATTGTAAATAACATTTAATATATTGAGTAACACTTATATCAAAATTCTAATATGCTCTAGGGCGTGAAGTATTATTGAAAAGAAGGCTGAAGTAATGTTCAGTCACAATTTGTATTGTATCCTATCTTTGAATGAAATATTTGGTCATGCAAATGAGAGAGCAACATTTGAAGACAAGAAGAAAAGAATTTAAGATAGTATAAGGATATTAAAAATAAATATGGGCATAATAGTCACAACATGACAAAATATTACTTTTTCCCTCCAAATCCCCCTATTTTTGAACTTCTTAATTAAATTGTTGTTTCTCACAAAGAATCACTCTTTTTAATTTTTTTCTCACTTCTATCTTTCTATTTAGTTTTGTTATACTGCCTCCAGTTTTAATTATAAGATATCATTTGTGTCTATAAATAATATCCTATAATTAGGATATAATGTAGTATTATATTCCTCCGATCCTTAATATAAGATCCATTTAACTAATTTGATTAGATTAAGGAAGTTAAGTAAGTTAGTTAATTATAAGAAATGTGACACGTTTTTCCTAAAACACCATAATCATCTTTCCTAATACCCCTCTTCTTCTTCTATTTGATTATGGTTGAGAGAGTATCTATAGAGGTATAATTTAGAAAAAACTGATAAATATGAGAAATGAGTCTTATATTTAAGACCAAAACCAACTCAACAATTAGGTCATATGTTAAGAATCGAGTGCCAATGAAAGTTACGTATAACTTCTTTACATTACACATTTTGGATCCGACCGAATACCAGCTTAATAAAAGAAGGGGAAATTTTGAACAAACTTTGCTGCTATAATATTAGAGTGAATTAATGCAATTAATTTCTTCATTAAATATGTCATTTCATAAAGGCTTAATATAATTTTTAATTCCTCAAATTTGTTCTTATTTTGATTTTAGCCTTACAAGTTTTAAGCCTTAAGCTTTGATCTCGCAAAAGACAAAATAATCCAAATTTTTATTAGATTATAAAGACTAATATTTTAAATAAAAAACTTAATAGACCAAAATTTATAATTAGAAATTTAAGAAACCAAAATCAAAATGATAATAAACTTGAAGAACCGAAGTTTCTATTAATCTTTTTATAAAATATTAATTGATATATGCTACATGAAAGACTTGATAGGGTATTAGTCTTTCATAGTCGTTTTAATTAGGGGTGTTCAATTTGTCCCGTCCCGGTCCCGGTGTGTTTGGACAGGACAGGAGGGGACAAAAAAAATTTCAGGACGGTTTAAAAAAACTATTTATTAATAATTATTATTAGATTATTCAATTTACTTATTAATAATAACTCTTATTTTTATGATGATTTGTAGCTCTTAAGTTGTAGTATTATCTCAAAATCTCCTTCCTCAATAAAATAATTCATAAAGTCATTATATAGTGTTTTTTTACAGTATTATTTTTACACCTTTTTATGCTATATAATTAAGCTTTCTATATAATATTTTTTATAATGTTTTTATCTTTAAAAGCCCAATAAAAATAAGTATTATAACATAAAAAAAGTCATATAAAAAATTATGGTATCTTTTTTTTTTTTTTAAAAAGGAAGCAGGACGGGACACGGGACAAAATCCCTATCCCGTCCCTGTTGTCACAGACTTGGTCGTAATTCCAACGAACCGTGCGGCCTAGCAAACTTCTTGTCTTAAGTTGCTAGTCAGCCTACTCACGAAGGAACACGAAGGAACAAGAGACTCAAAGAAAGAACTTTGTATTGATCTCTCAAAGTACTTACAACACTCTCACTTTCTTGAGTGTGTCAAATGAATGAGGGGGAGGGGGTATTTATAGTTCTCCACCTCCTCAATGGACGGCTAAGATCTACTTGATCCAACGGTTACAATGTTGGATCTAGAATACTCTACAAAAATATCTAGATATTTACAAAGGGGTTAGGTGTCTCTACAACTATCTATAGTATTCTGGAACCTTCCAAGCTTCCCCAACAAGCTCCACACATTTCTAGAGAGTTCCAGACTTACCCAAGACTTTTGTGGACACCTTTGGACAGTTCTGGGCAGCGAGCCTTTGTGTATTTTGGGCAAAACATGAGCGGTACGTTACATTCTCCCCCACTTAATGTGGCGACGTCCTCGGCGCATCCCTCTTATATGCCTCAATCTTCTTCTTATAGTCCCATAAAGCCAACTCGTGTTCCCAGCTTGCTTCACTATCGGGAGATCCTTTCCATTTAACAAAGTATTCAATGTAGCTCGGATGACTCCCACGTCTCGGTATTACTCGGTGCGCGAGGATTTCCTCAACTTCCCGTTCTGGCACCTTAGTAATTGCTGTAGGGGCTCTTCTAGACTCACCTCTACTTGGTTCATCCTTGTCTTCGTTGTATGGCTTCAGTAGACTTACGTGAAAAACAGGATGCATCTCCAAGTGTGAAGGTAGAGTCAAGCGATAGGCTAGCTTACCGATGCGTTTCTCTATAGGAAACGGTCCTTCATAACGCCTCACTAGCCCTTTATGAACCTTGGCGAACCTTCGGCTTTGATGAGGAAGGAGCTTCACCATGACTAAGTCACCTTCCTCAAACTCTAAGTGCCTCCTCTTAGCGTCGGCCCACTTCTTCATCTTTTTCGCGGCCTTAGCAAGTACGCCCTCGCCATGTCTGATTTTTCATGCCACCCCTTGGCAAACTGAAAGCTGAAGGACTCGGGCCTTTATAGCCAACAGCTAAAGTGTGCGGAGTCATCGGTTGTTGCCCCGTGGCTAACTCGAACGGACTTGACCCAGTTGATTCACTTTTCTGCAAGTTGTATGAAAACTGGGCAATGTCCAAGAGCTTGACCCAGTCCTTCTGGTTGGCACTTACGTAGTGCCTCAAGTATAATTCGAGTAAAGCGTTCACCCTCTCCGTTTGGCCATCGGTCTGCGGGTGAAAGCTTGTGGAAAAGTTAAGTTCGGACCCCATAATTTTGAAGAGCTCCATCCAAAATCTTCCTGTGAAGCGAGTGTCCCGATCGCTCACAATAGTCTTTGGTATGCCCCAATACTTTACCACGAACTTGAAGAATAACTTTGCAGCATCTTCTGCAGTGAATTTGGTTTGGACTGGTATGAACACTCCATACTTGCTAAACCGGTCCACCACCACCATAATGTTGCTGCATCCTTCCGTCTTCGGCAAACAAGTGATGAAGTCCATGGAAATACTTTCCCATGGTCTCTCGGGAATCGGAAGTGGCTCTAGTAAGCCAGAAACGGGGCGCTGTTCCACCTTGTCTTGCTGACACACAAGACAAGTCTTCACGTAGAGCTCTACATCGTCTCGCATCTGGGGCCAAAAGTATGCTCGCTCAATGAGTGCCATCGTGCGTCGAGCTCCGGGATGTCCAGCCCACCTCGAGTCATAGCACTCCTTAATGATCTCCTTCCTTAAGCCTTGCCATTTCGGCACGTACACTCGGTTTCCTTTGGTTATGAGCACCCCATCCTCAAGCCAAAACCGGCGTGTCTTTCCTTGATTTGCCAATTTCATCAAACTTTTGGCTTGTGGGTCTTGCTTTAGTCCCTCCTTGACTCGATCAACCAAAGGGAAACTCGGACTAGTGATGGAGGCAAGCTCGGCCTTTCTACTTAATGCGTCGGTCACGACGTTCCCTTTTCCTGGCTTATACTCCATCACAAAGTCGAACTCTGCTAAGAAGGCTTGCCACCTTACCTGCTTCGGTGTAAGCTTCTTCTGCTTAAGGAAGTAACTTGTGGCGACATTATTGGTTTTCACAATGAACTTGGTACCCAGCAAATAAT
Source organism: Neltuma alba (assembly GCF_004799145.2). Lineage (NCBI taxonomy): Eukaryota > Viridiplantae > Streptophyta > Magnoliopsida > Fabales > Fabaceae > Neltuma > Neltuma alba. The sequence goes on along the minus strand of NW_021636982.1, from coordinate 800,716 downwards.
GTCTCCACGTTCTCAGGCAATGCACCACGGCCGTCATCTCCTTCTCTTGGACTGTGTAACGCCGTTCTGCATCATTGAGCTTACGACTCTCGTAAGCCACCGGATGACCTTCTTGCATTAGGACTCCTCCTAAGGCAAAGTCCGAAGCATCCGTTTGTACTTCGTATGGTTTGGTGTGGTCAGGCAAGGCCAACACCGGTTCCTTGATCACGGCTGCTTTCAGCTCCTCAAAAGCGGCTTGATACTTATCATCCCAATCCCATACTCGGTTTTTCTTTAAAAGATCAGTGAGGGGAGCGGCTATCGCAGAGTAACCTTTGATGAATTTTCGATAATAGTTGGCCAATCCAAGGAAAGAACGAAGTTCGGGTACCTTCCTTGGCGGCTCCCATTCCTGTATAGCACGCACCTTGGACTCATCCATCCGTAGTTTGCCCCCTCCGACAATGTGCCCCAAGAAAGTTACTTCCCGTTGAGCAAAGGCACATTTCTCCTTCTTGACGTACAACTCGTTCTCCCTGAGGACTTGGAAGACTTGCCTAAGATGCTTCACGTGCTCCTCCAACGTCTTGCTATAAATGACAATGTCATCCAAGTATACCACCACGAACTTGTCCAAGAACGGTTGTAGGACTCGATTCATGAGGGTGCAAAATGTTGCTGGTGCATTTGTGAGTCCGAAAGGCATTACAAGAAATTCATACGAACCATACCTCGTGACACATGTTGTCTTTGGTTCGTCTCCCTCGGCTATCCGTACTTGATAATATCCCGACCTTAGATCCAACTTGGTAAACCAACGAGCCTGGCCAAGTTGATCAAAGAGATCGGCAATAAGTGGGATTGGGTACTTGTTCTTCACCGTGATCTTGTTAAGCGCCCGGTAGTCGATGCATAACCGAAGTGACCCATCATGCTTCTTCTGGAACAATACCGGGGCTCCATAAGGTGCTTTTGATGGACGGATATATCCCATGTCCACCAACTCCTTCAATTGCCTCCTAAGTTCCTCAAGCTCCGGAGGCGCCATATGGTAAGGCACTGCCACAGGTGGTGTGGCACCAGGCACCAACTCTATCTTGTGGTCCACCTCTCTCTTTGGTGGCAACCTCTTGGGCAACTCGGGCGGCATCATGTCCTTGAATTCTTCTAGGACATGCTCAATACACCTTGGGAGGTTTTTAGTTGGCGAGGCTACTGCTTCTTCTTTCAAAGCGACTAGATATGTGGGCTGCTTCTTCTTTATGCCTTTGGAGAGTTGCATGGCCGAAATCTGCTTCTCTCGGAGTTGGGTTCCCGTTCTAGAGGTACTAGTCGGGTGTTACCTTCTTCCAAGATGCACATCGTGTTGGCAAAGGGGATTGGCACGGCCTTAACCTTGTCCATGAATTCCATACCCAAGATAATTGGATAGTCATCCATGGTGACAATGGAGAAGTCTACGAGGCCGTTCCAATCGCCCAGGCTTACCTTGACATCGCGAGCAACTCCAAAGGTAGCCCTTGGTCCTGAATTGACTGCCTTAAGCCAACCACGTTCTCCTTGGTAGTGAATGCCCAACTTTTTAGCCTCTTCCACTCTAAGGAAGTTGTTGGAAGCTCCCGTGTCCACAAGTGCTTTGACGGTGTGTCCTCCAATCTCGGTTTCCACAAATAACCGTCCCTTCCTTCCGGACTTGGGCATCTCCACCTTTGCCTTAATTGCATTGAGGAGTTGTAGGGATCCTACTTTCTCCTCTTCTCGTTCCCGTTCCTCCCTTTCCTCGATCAATGCTGAAAGTTTAGCCTTCTTTAGGCAATCCCTTGCTTTATGTGGTCCTTCACAAAAGAAGCATTTAAGTGATGGCCTTTCCCCAGCTTTGTACTCCTTGGGACCCTTCGACTTGTCCGTGGTCTCCTTGCCTCGGTGATGCTCTCCCCCACTCTTTCCCTTGCCGCCCTTGTCTTTCGGCTTTGGCTTCTCAGGTTTCTTGAACTCAATAAGGGACTCAGCAATGGAGATAGCGGTGGTCAAGTCTCGAGCACCACGTCTCTGGATCTCAAGTTTAGCCCACTGTTGCAATCCATCCATAAAGGCAAAGAAAGCTTCTTTATTAGGATAGTCAGGGATCTCAAGCAGTACCTCAGTGAATTCCTTCACATACTCGCGAATGCTTCCCTTGTGTTGAAGACGCCTTAGCCTACCCCTAGCCTCTTCTTCAACATTGCTAGAATAAAATTGCTTCTTGAGCTCACCCTTGAATTCAGCCCAAGTGTCTATGGTGCAAGTGCCTTTCTCTATGTCCCCTTGTCTCCTCCTCCACCATACCATAGCAGTGTCCTCGAGGTAGAGACATGCCATGCTAACCTTAAGTGCATCGTCGGTAACGACGTTCGCTCGGAAGTATTGCTCCATACTCCATAGAAAATTATCTAGTTCCTTCGCATTTCTTGTCCCTTTGAAAGCCTTAGGTCGTGGAACATCTACTTTAGAGGATGTAGTCCTTACATCAGACGTTGACGGACTTCCTTGTGCAAGAGCCTTCTTGCACAAGATGAGCTCCTCTTCGGCACTCTCCAACTTGCGCGAGACCCTCTCGAGTTCTTCACGGATCGAAGAAACCTCATCCCTGTGAGACTCTTCCATGGCCTTCATGCTGTCGAGACATTGGGCGAGAACTTTGTTCATGGCGGCTTGCATCTCCTCACGGAACTCGTCCATGCTTTGCCCCATCTCCTCGAACTTCTCCTCCCCGTCGGCTATTGCAAGCTCCACCTTGGCTAGCCGTGTCTCAAAACCCTCCATGGTTTCCCTTGAACTAGATCTCTGGGATTTAGATTTCTTCTTGACTCCCTCGGACATATTGATAGTCTCGCTTCCGCCTTCCATCTTCCTCTATGTTCCAACGATCTTCAGACCTTGGCTCTGATACCAACTGTCACAGACTTGGTCGTAATTCCAACGAACCGTGCGGCCTAGCAAACTTCTTGTCTTAAGTTGCTAGTCAGCCTACTCACGAAGGAACACGAAGGAACAAGAGACTCAAAGAAAGAACTTTGTATTGATCTCTCAAAGTACTTACAACACTCTCACTTTCTTGAGTGTGTCAAATGAATGAGGGGGAGGGGGTATTTATAGTTCTCCACCTCCTCAATGGACGGCTAAGATCTACTTGATCCAACGGTTACAATGTTGGATCTAGAATACTCTACAAAAATATCTAGATATTTACAAAGGGGTTAGGTGTCTCTACAACTATCTATAGTATTCTGGAACCTTCCAAGCTTCCCCAACAAGCTCCACACATTTCTAGAGAGTTCCAGACTTACCCAAGACTTTTGTGGACACCTTTGGACAGTTCTGGGCAGCGAGCCTTTGTGTATTTTGGGCAAAACATGAGCGGTACGTTACACTGTTCACCGGGACAGGCCCGTCCCAGTCCCGTCCTGTCCCGTCCCGTGAGCACCTTTAGTTTTAATGACCGTTTCCTCATACATCACACACTTCCGCCATTCCCCAGGTTATCATATCTCTTTATGCTAATCTCCATCTCTATATAAATAAACAAAAGATTTAAAATTAATATCTTGGCTTTAGTTTTACTCAATATTTTTTTTTTGGAGTCATGTCATTTGTAAGCTGGATAAATTTGTCGCATTATTAATAAGGAAATAAAGCTGTACCAAGATAAAAATAAAGTGATGAGTCACGTTTTTATGCATGCGTTCTCTACAAAAGTGGGCCCTACTTTAGAAATTTATCGTAAAATAATCATCTTCACGTGTCACATCCCTTAACAAAAATCAAAATTTTCACAGAACCTGAAATTTCTAATTTGTAACTTTATGAGAAGTCTTCGATTTTGAAACAATGATCATCAAAACAATCAATAAGTATTATCATAAGTGGATATTATACTTAACTTTGATCCTTGTCAACCTCAAAACAACATAAAGAATGAAATACCTTGAAACATTTAAGTGGTACTCTTTTCTGTTGAATATCCTTAAAAAAAGCTTTCTGGTACGATGAAACTGATTAGTGAAATTTTAATTTGATATCCTAACTTATTTCTACTTTCATGTAGTTATTTAGATCACCAAATCATTCAAATCCCTCCTCACATGCTAATGTCATCTACAAACTACGCAAAAAATTGTTTTTAAGGGTCTAGTTGGTATGAAGGAAAATGAGATGAGGGGAGCAGAGGAAAAATTTTAATAAGATCGATTTAAAAAATTAAAAAAATAGGATTAAAAGTTTTTAATTTATTTTTATTACTCTTTTATATTACTTCTTTTTTTTTTAATTAAAATTTCAAAACACAAATTTTACAATTTTTTAAATAGAGTTCATTAAAAAAAAATTTTCTTTTCCCTCCCCTCCATTTCCCTCATACCAAACAATACCTAAATGAAAATGACATCAATAAGAATAAAATTCCCACCAAGTCCCCTATTTAGGGATTAGTCATTTTCAATAAGAGATTTTTGAAAAATCCTGAACTTTTGAATCTTAACTTCGTTGAAGGCATTTGAATTAAGAAATTGGAGTATCTAAAGCATTACCCAATATAATGACATATTCAAATTCATTCTTAAGAGACTGGAATCTCTACCACCCGTTTAGTGCTAAAAGATTAATAAATGTGGTGAACCAATGGCAAAAGAGCCAGCAACCAGAATCGCATAATCTAAATTAGCATGAAAAATTATTAAAATTTTTTAAAATAAAAGATGAAAAGAGAAAAAGTAAGGAAGAAATACCTTGAGAGATGTGGTGGCTTCCTTTAATTGAGTTTCACAAACAAAGCATTTCAAGAGGCAGCCAAACTTCTACATTGAATGGTTTCTCACTTTTAACTGTGAAGTTTTTGTATCATTTGTTTGAAAAATGAGCTCAACAAGGTGTTTTACAGAAGGAAAGGCGCAGGGAAAAAAAAGGGTTTAGGGCAAATAATATGTAACCACGTAGGCAAGTGCTGAGTGCTCAAACTTGACACGTTGACGACGTTACTTATAAGCAATGCTTTTTTTTCCCTGTCTTCTTTTTATTAATTAATGGGTTTGTGTGTGTTTTTCATAAAATCTGAGAAATATATCATATAATTTATGAAGATATTTTTTTATTATAAATGTATTTTATACCCTTACTCTCACCAAAAAATTCAAGAATAATATGCATTTATTATAACATGCCTTCTTAGTATTCTCTTAACACCGTCGCAGTCATTTCTTACATTTTCAATATTTACTTTTTCGTTGTTTTAGCAGCATCTTAGATGTTTTCAAACTATTGAAAACTGGAAGATGATTGTTATGATACAAAAGAATATTGAAGATTTGTAGGAGATAAATGCTGAAAATATCAAATATGACTAAAAAAATTAACTTAATAAAATTTTAATTCCATTCAAAAATTATTGTTTTTGTGAAATTTTAAAATTTAAATGTTCTTAACAGTAATTAATATTATTGTAAAATCCTTAACAGTGATACCCCATATTCTCCGTTAGACTTGCCTTTACAGTTGGCCCAAAAAAATTGGGCCCGGCTTCTCTACGCTAACATTGCCCTCCTCTGCCCTTCTGCTGCTGATAAACGGCAATACGTTTGGAATATTTTTTGAAACACGGAGGAAGTGATGTGTTGTGGCTCTAAAACGTAAGTGCTGAATTAAAATTCTCTGTTAAAAAAGCCATGTAAATTAAGTAGTGAACCCTATTTAATAAAAGGTTTTTAAAAATATACTACTTCTAATTATTATTAATATAAGAACTAGTTAAAGATTTAATTTGATTCAAATATAATATCTCAATCTATCTTATCTCTAATATTTATTTATTTTACCCTCAAATAATCATTATAATAATTATACATGTTAAGAAATTACTATCAAGAGTTAATTTAAAAGTACATAATTAATGACGTATTTTAGAAAAAACAGTATCTATTCATTATAAATAATTAACTTAGTAACTAACTTATTTAATATTTACAAATTAATTATTTAGTTTTTATATTAAGGATCTGGTAGTTACTGAAATTCTCCATGAAAGTGTGAAATTAATAAATATACTTTTCTTTCAATAAATCATAATATCTCATATTTTATTGACCTGACTTATCAATCTCTTTCAACTTCTTTTTTTTTTCCCTCAAAATTCTTGTTAACGTAATTTTTATAGTTTTGTAAATCTCACTTCATATGGGTAACAATTAATTTTGACTAATTTAGTTAAATATTATTTATTATCATAGGAATTAGTTAGGACAGAATAGGTAAATATTAAAAATAAAATAAATTGAGATTTTATATATAGAACCAAATTAAATCTTCAACTAGTTATTATATTAAAAATTAGAAGTAGTATATTTTTTAAAAAAATTTGGAGAAAATTTAGATCAAGTTCTTTATATTTATATGTCAAGTTTTCCAATCATATACGATCATTTGTTTTTTTTTTTTTGGTTTTATGTAGATTTATAATACAATTAATATTTCAAAAATAAGAAGTATAATTATATGTGATTAGAAAACTTGACATAATATCTAAGTATTTTCAAAAAATTTTATTTAATGGGATTCATTACTTAGTTTATATGGCTTTTTTTTAACAGAGAATTTTATTAGGTAAAACAGGGATAAACAAAACAAATAATTTTTTTTAGATGAAAATAGAATTTTGCTGATGATATGCCGGCGGAGAGAAGCTGAGCCCCCCGGGAGGAAAACCCGACAACTCCCTTATTCCACAAGACTTGCGCTCGTCTGGTAGGACGCGGAGCCACACTTATTCTTCATCGACGAACAAGCGGCCTACACCTGGTCGAGCTGGCCACCCGCCATTGTCGGCCCTGCATGGTTGTTCTCCTGCGAGTATTGAAGGTACAAACCCTAGCTCTCTGTCTTCTACCAAAATCCCTTGAGGTTGTTCAGTCGGTTTGTTCCCCGGTATGTTCCCCGCGCGGTTGTTGACCCTGCGTTGGAGGCCGTCGCAGCGCTTCTGGTTTTGTTCTAAATTTTTTTGTTTTAATTAATTGGAAGATCATGACTTGCAAGAGTGTCGTCATTGTCATTATTCAGAGTCTTGGATGAGTTGCCTAGATCAATTGGCATATTAAGACATCTTCGTTAAGGTATACGGATCAAAAATTAAAAGTGCATGATATCAACTATGCTTATTTCCAAGATTTCACCCGGTGCAGATGCCCCCAATGAGTGTAAGGTCAGCTTATGGTATTCAACCTTTCAGGAATCATGATGGACCATTCGGCATTTTCTGACTTGCTTTGAGCTTCAATTCCGATCATTATTTAATTTGATAAATAATCAGTTGATTATAAATTGGCGTGTTCTTATTTTCAAGGTGAATATAAGTTTTTAATAAACTCATACAAAAGGGGCAAAAAGGCAAAAAGATGGATAAGGGCATGTAATTGTCCATGAATTATCATTTTCCCTCTGCTCTCCAATGAGACAACATTTAAATTGCTCCCTGCCTCCATTCTTTAAACAACACCCCCCCCGGGGGGGCGGGGGGTTTAACTGAACATAGCGTAAGTGAAACCATGGATTTTTCTATCTTGAACAGAAAGTAGTTCTAACTTTTGCCTTCATATATAGTGACTGTGGGTTCTCTCTCTATCTGTGTGTGTGTGTGTGTGTGATATTTTTCTGAAAAAAGTCTGGAGCACATTCCACTGGGCTGTAAAAGTTTAGTGGTAGAGAGAGACATGAGTGAGGATTTTTCCAAGTACGGAGGCCTCCGTATAGAGTGGCAGAAATAGAGTGAGGCAGAAGGTTTTTACTACCCCGTGTTTATGTTTGTCGTACTCTTGGTCTTGAATATCTAGCCTTGATTGAAGCATGGGAGATTGAGTCTGACTTGCATCTCAATGGTTTCCGGTGTTGCTTTAAATCTGTAGGAAGTTTCAGGCGACAACCAAAAAAAAAAAAAAAAAAAAAGAGTCTTTAGGAAGTCAGGATCAAATTGAGGTAGGGCGTGACTCTGAGTTGGTTTTGTTCTTGGGCACATTTATCTGCTATTTTGTTATTGAATTGAGTTGAATGTGAATCTCATTCACCTCTGTGATTCAATTTTGGATTAATGGTTGTTGACATGACCTAAGCTCATTGCTTTCAGCACTAATGAATTAAAACTTCACTGTTGATTATTTAATTTCAATTTGGGAATGGGATGCCGAAACCGGGAATATGGGTTGGGACCCGTGGACCAGCCCGCCAACCCGCCATAAAAGAGTGGGTTAGGGTTGGCATTTTGCTAGCCTGCTAAGGTGTGGGCTGCTCTAGCCTGCACGCATAACCCGCGGGCTGTGGCGGGCTACCCGCGGGTTGGTGGGTTGGCCCGCCTAACCTGCCACTTTTTTTTTTTTTATTTTTTTAATTTTTCATATAAGTAATATGTTATTATATTTGAAAATTTTTTCTCTTATTTACATTTTAATTTTCATGTTATTATATTGAAATTTTTTTTTTTAATTTTTCATATAATACTATATAAACAAAAAATATTTTTAAAAATAAGCATACTATATTTAAAGCAAAACTTTAATAACTACAATCAAACATAAGACAATATTTATTACGGGAAAAAAGTGTTTTAAAAAAACATGGTAAATGAACTTTTAAAAAAAATAGACAAATGCACTTCAAATTTATTAAGAGATAGTGTTTTGTATCAAACATGGCGTTTGTATGGAAAAAATTATAAGATTTATCACTTGATGAGTTGATGTTGAATGTTAATCATGTAAAATATTTATAATGTATTATTTTATATTTGTATTGACTATTTTAAATGTGGTTAAACATCATTTATACTTGTGATTGCTTTTAAACTTTTAGATCACCATTTATTATTTTAAAAAATAAATAAAAATAAGATTTGAAAATTGAGAATTAAAAAAAAAAAAAAGATGGCGGGCTGCTCCAACCCGCACCGCATAACCCGCGGGTTGTGGTGGCCCGCTGGCCCGTATTCCTAGCTATTTCTGCTTCTTCTCTAACTAGAAATTTCCATTCGGATTTGATGCTGTACTTGCTCCCTAGTGGTTGCATATGTAACATTTGATAGCAGTGATGGTAGTGATGGTCTTTTACACATTTGAGTTTTACAAATTTTTGGTTTGGGTTTTTAAATCAAGTACTAAAATATGTTTAACGACTTCTTAACAGGACTTGGGATCTTGCTGTCTAGATTTGATTTGTAGTCCCTTTGCTGCTCTAGATAGGATTTCCTATATTGATGGCTGCGGCTAAGATGGATAAGTGTTTTATTAAGGACAGGCCTGAAGATGTGTCCTGGCTATGCTCCCTTTCAACGTCTGAGATTGTAAGTTTTTTGTCACTTGAGTTGACCACATCATTTGTAATCGTATCTTTATTCACCAGTCCTCTTGTCTGGATTTTGTTTTCAGTCACTTCTGTATCACTTCAAATCAGTAGTAGGGCATTAGATGGCTGATAAAAATTCATGCTGCTCATCATATGATTTCGCTTTCATATCACTTCAAAGATCAGTAGTAGGGCAGTGGTAGGGAACTAGATGGATGATAAAAAATTCTTTTCACTGCCAACTGACCAGGTCGTATTTTGATATATATGAGTAGTCATAAAATCATTTTGTTCTCTTATGTGCCTGCTGTTGCATGTATACATATCAATGTCTGAGATGTCTATATGTCTTTGCATGATAACCAGTGTTTGCCATGGTTTGATCGTTTGGGGAATATTGGGCCAACAGGGGTAGATTTATTTAGCTCAACATCCAATGAACAATTTTAACTAATTCAACCAATTTAGGAGGAGATACTAGAAACTTACTTTTATTATGGTGAATTGGTGATATTTTAATTTCTGATGCATGCTCTTTGCAATCGCGAGTGAGACCTGAGGTTTACAATAAAAAGATGCTCTTCTACTGTCATCTGCCATCACTTGCAGTTTTTTATTATTTCATTTGAGTCTGTTATGACATTTGGAATTTATAAATGTCAGGATATGCTGATAAATTTGAAGTTGTATGTCCGTCACCGTGCTAAGATGATAGGTTATGAGGAACTAGCTGAGAAATTTGACCTTAAAGTGCTTCGTGCCATTGGTATGCCTTCATTTTTATGTTCTATATGCACCTTTTGTAAGTTTAAATTTCTAGTCTTCTTTTGAATTACTCTATCCCTCCTCGATTTTGTCAAGTTGATGTATCGATATGCTATGGTGAGTTTATTATTGTCTAAGTTGGAGCAGGTGTTTTCCATGTATACGGTGAGTGCGTCAAATTCTTACTTCCGTATGCAATGAAAATTAGTTTACATATTGCGCTGGTACCTAATTGCTTCATTGGTTATTTAAATACATTTACACATGATGAATAATGCATGTCTGACCTCCTATGAGGATTTATGCAGCATTCATTTTGTTTGAATATTTCAAAGAAAAAGTGAAAGATCCATCACTTACTCTAGATGCAGTGAAGCCTGCGGCTTTGTCAAGTGCGTGCAACCTATTGAGATGTGATCACGAAGGGGTCATATGTGTTGAAGATCTGAGTAAAAATATTGGCGTTGATCCACAACATATTGTTAGAGGGTATGCATATTTTGCTTGAGCTTTGACTGACGTCTTTTTTTTTTTTTTTAATTTCCTCATATGGTTTTAACTTACCCTTGCTTGCCTGTTCTAGTCCTGACTAGCATTTTTCAGTTAAGCCTTAAACTTAACTTTTTTTCAAGATGAAAAAACTGAATTCCATTAAAACTGACTTTTTTTTAGTGAAAAAACTGAATTCCTTTTTTCAATTTTTCTTGTAGCTGGAATTATGTTATAGATTATCTTAAGAACACTTAATGAGGTCATTGCACAAAACTTTCTGGTCAACAACATATCTAAAAACTTAGTTGTTGCTAGAGCACAATGGCGTTGTACGATCAAATAAAGCTCGTCGTTGTATGCTCTTGAGAAGGTCTGCTACATGTTATTTTATTTAAAAAACTTGATAGCAGATTCAAGTAACTTTAGCTTCTTTTACCCCTTTTCTCCTTTTGTATGCTGTTAAATGTAGATATGCTCGGCTGTTACTGGTGTAAATTGTGGGGAAATGCTTGCACCTGTGAACATCCATAATGCATGTTCATCTGTTCTCTTATAATTTTCTCCTACATTGCATATGTGGATCTTGATGTTCATGCACTGATTTGTTTGTACAGGCCACAGGAAGAAGTGTGTTCCGCACCAGAAGAAGTAGTTTCAAAACGTCAAAAACGAAAAAGGAAGTGCTTTTTTGTCCGAAAGAAAAGGCCGAAGTTCAAAGCAGAGAACAAGTAGATTTAATTGTTGAAGGAGCTGAAACTGATAGCTAATTGATGACGGACTGAGACTCCTGGTGAATGGAAGCTTCAATTTTGAATGACCTTAGCAACCTGGCAGGTATTAGTTGGACATGCTATTTTGAATGGAAACTTCTACAGGGTGCGCGTACTATTTTTTGCACCGGTGGTGGGGGCGGGCTTGTATTGTAGAGAAATAGTTGGAGAATCTGTCCATTAAATTTAAGAAGTTGAACCCCGAGTGCCGAGGTCAACTGGTCGGAGTTGCTGCAAGTGTTGATTAATAGGCACTTGATTTCTATATTTTTAGGTTATTTACCACATTTTCCATGTCACTTGAAGTTTTAATCATTATTGTAAATATTTTAATGGATTTATGAAAGATATTTCAGGTAAAACATGCCTTGATATTTTTTTGTGATCTAAATTGCTGAACCGTAATTTGAGATGGATTTATCGTTGTGAACTCACTTTGAATATATATTAATTTCAAGGGAAGCATGGAAGAAGAATCAATTAAAAAATTAGTCCAAATTTGATAACAAGAAATAAAGAAACTGAAACATGGTGGTGGTATCATGATATGGCACAACACATACGGTTGATAGTGTTTGCCTCGTATCGCAAGCTGAGGGTGCGTCGTATCGTTATACCAACACATTGATATAGCGATCTCAGACCAGATGCCGCTGAACGTTGCGTTTTAATAACATTAGCTTGGGTTTTAGTTTACGCATATGATTCCTTCGTCATGTGGGGGCGATTCTGAAGGACTGGAGGTGGTTTTCATAAATGAGACATGAGAAGTGAATTCTTGTCTACCTGAACCTCATGTAAGCATCATGCCTCGCCCATGCACCATGAAAATCAGAAAAATGATACTCTTCGGCGCCATTTTGGCTTCAAACCTCCCATCCCCAGGCAACCAAAAAAAAAAAAAATCCAACTTTGGATAACACCTCAATCAATCCAATGCCTCAGGGACGGTGGATTTGACGAGGGAAGAGAATGCAAAATACCGCAATAGAAACAAGCAAAGCAGCTGGAGATATTCCCCTTTGCCATTAAAAGACATATATGCAATCCATTCCTGGTTTCCACCAGAGTATCAAGTGCTGATCAGTCATCACCCAGAAACAAATTGAGTGATACCTGGAATTATGAGACTTGTATCTTACTAAATTTTACCCATCAATTCCATTTCCATTACAATCCTTCACATAGCTACGGCCCTGTCACTCAATAGAACTAATCTTATTCTTGGCATTTTAATGGCCAATATTCACTTGGGATCCATGAGATGTAACCCTGCCGGCCGAGTCACCCATCATTTTGACACTACTATTCTCCAATCCACTTTTCAGCCAAGCAAGGTTGCTGATGTCTGTAGCTATGGCTGCCAACTCAAAACTTGGGAATGCCGGGGGCTCTGAATATTCAATAAATTCTGGCCCCAACAAGGAGCTTTTGGCATTTTCGCCACCTAGATCAGTGCAACAACCATGGCCACAGTGGTTAGGAACAGATAGGTCACAGCCATAAATTCCATCAAGCATTTTACAAATTTCAATCCCCGGCTTTGATGCTTGAAAAAGAGGCCCTTGCATTGGAACTGGCCTAGGGGTTGACATAGCAGGTTGTGAACCATCCAATGAGTTATATACACTAAAAGCACTAATACGTGCTAGAGGTCGGAAAAGAGTGGGCGGATCCTTGACTTCATGCTTCATTTGACTCTCTGTCTGTGCTTTGTTTTCATATTTATCCTCCATATTCTCCACAGAACTGACATCTCTTCCTTCTGAAGATCTCAAGGAATTAACATCCCCACATGACTGAGTTTCTTCAGATGATGCTTTTGCTTTCTCCAAGCTAACATCTTCTGTCGTGTTGCAAGGTTCTAATTTAACTTTATCAAGTTCTATTCCCCGACGCCTCAAAGTAGAATTCCAATGATTCTTAATGGCATTATCTGTTCTTCCTGGTAGAAGTCTGGCTATGGCTGCCCATTTATTCCCATGGATTGCATGTGCTGCAACTATGATCCGGTCCTCCTCATCTGAAAATAGTAGATGAAAAAATTTGTTTACTGATGGACAATCCACAAATCACTGCATTAGTAATTAACATGGAAGCTAGAAAACCCTATTCAACTGTACTAAATAGAGAAATAATTTCCAGTCAGCTTCTAAACAAAAGGAAATAAATAACGCCATAAAACAGGATAGAAATGGCACAAAATAGAAAATTAACCGAAATGGCTCAAACTTGTGAAAATGAAGGATTTAATCTTCAAAACAACCTCAGCTTGAAGAACCCTAGACATGTCAACAAGCTCAAAACAACAGGCCTTTCAATGGTCTGGTGTCCGCAACAAGCTCAAAACAAGCTATCCAAAATAGTATAAGATAAGACCAAACTTCTCCCAGATCAAGAGTTATGACCCTTCAATGATCTGACAACCAAAGGCCTCTCTAGCCTTACATTTGTGCTTCTATCAGTTACTTCCTGCCCTTTTAAATTTTTTTTTAAGAAAAGAAAAGCAAAATTGCTTATCTTTCAATCAAACATCTAATAAGCAACCTAAACCCAATGGGATTAGCTAACTGGTAAGAGACAGCGTTTATTCTTATCAACCTAGATTAGATTCTTTTGGGGCACAAACCTTGAAATCATCCAGGTTGATTTTAGGCTTTACTTCCAGAGTGTCTCTTAGGGAACACTTCGGAAGTAAAACTTAAAAATCTGCCAGGATGATTTCAAGGGTTGTTACTTTTAAGATTGCCCACAGATCAACACAAAGCCGTTAGCCAAAGCCTTAGCTTAGACGCATCAATGATACTTAAAAAAATTCTAGTAAGCAGACTAGATGTAAAGCCCACTTCCCATACAGTAGGAGACCTATCGAAGGGCCAGTTTTGGCATTTTGGAACATGCCAAACCTAGATATTATACCATAAATGTCTGTACATGTTTGTCCTCCTCTAAACAACATAATTTGTAATAATTTCGAAATAAAAGTCACCCAGACCAAACGGTCCACATAACTAGAGTAGTGCAGTCATTAGAGTCCTTCAAGAATCAACTTATCATCACAATAAAATATATCATTCAGGATTCAGAATAGACCTCTTAATTACCATCATGAGGAAACTAATAGCCTGAAACTCAATAAACTAACAGCTAGCTTGAAGGCCAGGGCTATTAATGAACAAAGCATACAAGTCTAGTATTAGTAGTATAGGTGCAAGTAAACCTTAATGACCCAAAATGTCCATTTTTCTACGATCCGGATTGATGACAATTAACTGAGGCATAATGTCACACAACATTATGTTGATAGCTCAGGACCAACAAGCAAATCGTCAAATACCGTTTCAACTTTCAACTCACAAGCTTGTGATTGAGGAAAACTGGTCTTTGAAATGACATCAAAGTCTCTCTAATCAAATGATCAAGAGTTCAATCCTTATCGCTCTTCATTATTAGTTAAATTTAAGCTTCAGTGCAAAGTATAATGGACCCGTGCCTTTATCCACGTATCTAAGCAAAAGAACTCTTTTATTACGAGAGATCATAGAGATTATGGTAAGAATTATTGATCCACATTCACTTGACAGCTTAGCCTTCGGAGCTGAATTGGTTCTGACCATTACTTATGCTAGCATTTCTGTTTGAGGTGGTATTGGGGGGGGGGGGGGATTGGGTTGATCTTATTCTAACTGGACCTAAAACTTTACATTGCATAATCCATACTCCAGAAGCTCATCTTTTCAAAATCGTTTACACTTAAATCCCAAAACTCAATCAAATTAACTTACTAGTACTACAAATGGAAATGTAAATACGAATGTGGAAAAAATCATCGAATAAAGAAAGGGAACCATACCAGTAAAGGGCTTGCGCTTCACAGCTGGGTCGAGTTGGTTGCACCACCGGAGGCGACAAGACTTGCCGGATCTTCCAGCGATCCCGCGAGCAATTAGGCTCCAATTCCGGGCCCCGAACTTGCTAACAAGTCGACCCAGTATCGCGTCCTCCTCTGGAGACCAAGGACCCTTCACTCTGTCTTTAGCGGTCTGGGAGCTACTCCCACCTCCATCACCTAACGCTATTAAACCCTCGTCACCACTACCGCCGTCTCCGCCGCTGCCAACGTCTCCGGCGGGTGGTTTGTCGAGCTCAACGATGGGTTTTTCATCCACTTCCATCTAACACTCCCTGCCCCGCACAATAGAGCCGAGCTGAAATGGAGCACAAGTGCACAACCAAAAGAGTAAAGAGAACAGGGGAGACGGAGTAGGGCAATGCCCGGAATTCACTTTGCTCACCTTTGCCTTTTCTAGTTTCTACGGCGGTGAATTACAGTTTCCCTCCCTTTTAATTTTTTGCCAGGAATTTCAGTTTCATTTGGTTATATATATATATATATATATATATATATATATATATATATATATATATATATATATATTTGAATTCTTTTTACCAGCAATTATATATATTGAATCAATGAATTTTTTTTCTTCCTTGCGAATCAAATGCATTGATTAATGTATTATATCAAACAAAGTGCATTGCAAATTATGACTTTACAAAATAAGTTATACTCACCTTTTTTTTTGTGGATGACCTAATTATTGAATTGATCTTGATTTTAAATGTAGAACATATTTATCATTTTTATCAATTTTTTTATATTACTCCGATTGATACTCTGCTAATCATAATCAAGTAAGAGATAGAGGGAAGATATCAAGAAAAATGATTATAATGTTTTAGAAAAAAAATATCATATTTTTATAATTAATTAATTTACTTAACCTTTTTAATCTAATCAAATTATTTACATAGATCTTACATTAAGGACAGGAAGAGTATTATTTATGACTGAATGCTAATTCATATAAACTTTATATATTATACAAAAATATAAACCCACAAATTCTCATTAATTATGGATCAAAAGGTTTTTATTATTAATTTCATTATCTGTGTTTTTATATTTATATAGTTTTAGTTAAAAAAAGATATATCCTTGTATAGTAAAACTAAACTATTTAATTTAAATTGATTTAACTGCTCTCACACAACTGGAATATATATTAATAGGCGAGATTAGTACTTTCATGTGTAAATAAATTACGTGATAGTTTTAAATTTTTGCTTAGCTTTTATGACACATAATAAATACTCCTCCTGTCCTTAATATAAGACCGATTTAACTAATTTGATTAAAGAAAGTTAGGTAAGTTAGTTAACTATAATAAATATGACATGTTTTTCCTAAAACACCTTAATCACCTTCATTATATCTTCTCTCTCTTTGATACTTGATTATGGTTGAGGGAGTATCAATAGGGGTGATTTAAAAAAATTAATAGATATAAGAAATAGATATTATATTTAGAACCAAAATCAATTCCACAGTTAGGTCATATATTAAGGATCAGAGGAGTATATTGTTTTCTTATGAAAATTAATTATGCACACGTCAATTTGGATTATTGAGAAATTCTTTTCAATATGAAAAGGATAACTTTAGTGTATGGCAAAAGAAAAATAGTGTAAAAATTATCTAGGAGTTTTTACAATAATTTTTTGTAGGGAGAGTTCCAAACACATACTTTTTAATTTCAAAATTCTAAATCAGTATTATTTTACTATAGGTCAATTATAGTTGACAACATTTGAAAAGAAAATAACAACACATTTTTATATTTATTCTTATTTTGAAATTTTGAAATTTTAAAAATATTTTTTATACATATTTTTTAAAAGGTTATTGGCAAATGGCAAAGAAAGATATTCCAAAAAACGTATGTTAAATTTATTTATTTTTCTTCCACTCATTCTTTTATTGTTTTTAACACAAAATAGCACCTTTTTTTTTTTTTTATCATTTATCTCATTAATATTTCAGAAAGCAAGAATTTGAATATGTTACCTCCAATCCTTAATATAAAAATTAGTTTGACATTCAATTTGATCATAAATGTAAGACTCCAATCTATTTTGTCTATCATATTTATTTATTTATTTTCTTAAAATAGTCCTTGTAGTAGTCGTATATGTTAAAGATTTTATCAAATAATAATTCTAGCTAATATACATGATTAGCAAGATATTTTAAAGACGATAACACTCATTTGTTACAAATAACTAACTTAACTAATTTTTAATTTATTCAAATTCGTTAACTAACTCTTATATTAAAGACTAGAGGCAGTAGTATTTTGGAGTGTAGAATCATGAATTATAAATAGTGTGACTTTTAACAAATTTTATATTATACTCTTATCAATCCTTATTATAAGTTTTAAATAATTAATTTACAGATAAAAAAGTTAAAATTAATTAAAAAAATAAATAGGTTAAAGATATAATTTTTTTTTAAATATGCCCTTTTAATAAATGAGAAAAATGATTAAAAAATATATGGAGAAATATGATGAGAGAAAGTATGATAAATGAGAGAGAATAAATAATTATAAATAAAATTAAAAAATATATTAAATATTAAGACAAATTCAAATTTAAATTTACAAAATATACACACGGCCGATAGAGTAAGCACAGAAGCTATGTACGTGTAGGTATTCATATAGGTATTCATATTATTCATGATTTAAAGAATAATGATTTTTTTTGGCAAATGTTCCATAAATATATAAATATAAATGACTATTTGACCAATAATTCCCAGTAATTCTTTCATATAACAATGAACTCATATATATAAATAAACGGAATGTGACAAGGAACAAATAATTATTTACGAAAGTTCCAGAATTGGAAGATATAGCAAATAACACAATATAGGATGTAATATAATATAATTCATCATCACAATGTCCAACTCAATACTCTCCAATATTTTTTAAAAAAAGAGAAAAATCCGTCCTCTTGTTCGACAATAAACAAATATTCTCAAATTAAAACCCAAGCCAAAACCCATATGGCCTGTATCTCTCTCTCTATATATGTAGTATATATTAATTCTAATTATAATATGGTGGTATTATATATATTATTATTGGGTCATCTCATTTACACCATTTCTGCAAAAGGAAGTTGAAGGATTGAGAAGAATGAAAACGGCGGCGTTTAGAAGGGAGAAGGAGCAGGTGCTGCCTTTAAATCAGCTGATGAAACGTCAGAAACAGGACCAGGGGCAGCTCCAGAGCTCATCAGCTCCACCATGGCACGACGAGGATTGGTCTTCTGTTTCTCGCACAGATCTGGCAAATATACTCCTGCAATATTGTATTATATTTAAACAATAATTCCTCTTATTACTTCCATATACACTCACACATATACCTTAATTGGATTTCAAGCTCAAAAACATGTGTCCCCGGTTAAGATATCTAGCGACCTAGCTTGACCAGGTCAGGAATAAGAATTGCCACATATTGAAGAAAAGGTCATCATGCATGTATCCTGATGACTTTTTCTTTTTCTTTATAGGTGGTGTCCTCCACAATTCTTAACCTGAAAGCTACTTAATTAATTTGAAGGGATTCAAGAAGCTATACAAATTACTTAATTCTAATAAAATTGACATGATTTTCCTAATTATATATCATTTTTTAAGTAAAATAAATTCATTTGAGAAGAAACTAATAAATATTAAAAATAAAATGATTAAGATTTTATAGTTAGGATTAATGTTGACACGAGAACATCTTAGTGAAAAGAGAATTCAACGTGGATTTATTATTGCCAAATGGAAATAATAAGTGGCTGGAAAAGTTCATCAGATGCAACATCACTAACAAGTTCTCAACCAACTAAACAACCAAAGAAATTAAACGGAGACCATGATCATTGTTAGCATTGTTATTATGAGATTATCAATCAATCAAGACCTAAGGTTTCGATTAGCTTCTAGATAAAATGAAAGACGTCAGAACTGCGAAAAGAGAGGAATTAATGATACCTTCGCCGGCAGCCAAGTTGAAGTAAAGATCGACAATGTTGGGGCAGTGGTCGGAGCAAGGAGAAGCACAGAGCTTGGCGGTGAAACGTGGGTCAAGCAAAGCGTCAGATGAAATACCCACAGATCGGCGATCAACACCACAAGCCTTCACACATTGATCCCTCTCTATGTACTCTGACATGTGCTCCACCACCACTTCCGACGTCCGGCATTGGTATTCCACCCTCCCTGTTTCCTCCTGCCTCTCCGTCTCCAACACACATCTCTTCCCCGACGATGCTATCGAGAACGCGCACACCTCCTTTCCTAGCTCCTCGCACACTATCTCACCTGTTCCAAAACCCTAGTTATTCTCCATCCACCACAGTTTTATCATCTTAGTTTAAATCTATCTTACTTTCATGTACATCTATAGTGAGAACTGAAATAGTAAAACTGAATGGGAAGCAAAAAGTGAAAGAGAAGTAGGGCTCAATTACCTAGAGATGCATGAATGAAAAGGGAGGAGAGGAAAAGAACCAAACACGATCTAATTGAAGAAGCCATTGTTCTATGTGCAAACAAGTTTCAGAGTATAATATGAAGGATGGAATCGAGAGAGAAAGAGAGAGATCGTGTGAAGAAGGACGAAATGGAAACGGCGCAAAAGGTCTCTATATATGTAGTTAAAAAACACGTCTTGTCCCTTTTAAATATATTTTTGGAGACGCGTTTGGAAGACTCACACTCTAACCACATTTTACTCGGATTCCTATAAATATACATATAGAAATAATTAACAAGGTCCTTTTCTTGTGTAGGGTTGATTCGTTTACTTTCTTGGATGATACGGGTGTTTGATGATGGACGTCTAAGTAGGACGTTTTTTGGTATTTATGGACTCTGAAGTTTTCAACAAAGTGGTGCTTCCATCGTTTGTTTTGTAAAATATTCTATTCATATTTACTAATCGACACGTCCAGGCCATCTTTCTTGTCCAAGCAGCTAGCTTCGTCCTTTCTAGAAATCTTCGGAGAGGAAGATGAAACTGTTTTATGATATATTTATGTCGTAGTTGCCGAAGAATGATTCAACGTTGAAAATGATCGATATTACAACTGGAAAATGGAACCAAGCAACCCTAAAATGGAAGTATCTACAAGAATATATTCTTGGCGTTTAAGTCAGGAATAATATATTTCATATTTAGCATCGTGATCAAGAGTATTCTAAATTTTGTCCGAATTTATATTTTTCAAGGAGAATTTTAACTTGTGAGGATATATATATATATATATAAAGTATTCTTAATTGCTCACCGACAGCTCTTAGAAAGGTCCAACTTAGATTTGAAGTTAATAGTAAAAAAAAAATACAAATAAAAATGATCGAATGGGATTTTTTAATTCATGTGTGTGGTATGAGTAATTGAGTCGTTGGATTTTTGAAAGTTGAGAAATGACAGGTTACTGGCCAGCGCTATGAACGGGCATTAGCTGAAGTTGCCCAGAAGCTGACTTCTGAGCTTCAAAGAAAAGTCACATTTTGGGAACAGAAAACTTTTAATTTAATTTATGAATTAAGGCATGCACGAAGGTTCTAGCGCTTGCCGTTTTCTTGGAATGTTCTTAATTCCAATATTAACTACTTAATTATTGGAAAAGTAGCAAATAAAGACCCTTAACATGTGAAATTGTGATTTGGAACTCTCAATTTGAAAAATAATAAATAAAGATCCAGTCCTATATTGTAAATATGAAATCTTGGTAAAATGTCTAAAATATTTCTCGGTAAAATAACAAGTTGGCTATAAGAAAGGACAAGTTCACTTTAACAAATAACAATTTCAGCAGACTGAATCACAACTTGACTGAGGGTATGCTAAATGACAAGTTTACTTTAGCGAATGATAACTTTAGTAAATCAAATCATAACTTGGCTGAGGAACATTTCAGACATTTCATCAAGATTTCATATTTGTAATATGAGACCGAGTCTTTATTTTTCATTTTTCAAATTGAGAGTCCCAAATCACAATTTCACATATTACGAGAGTTTTTATTTGTTATTTTCCCTTAATTATTTGTTATTTCAGTTTATTCTGAAGTCAGCGACTTCTCATTTGAAATCCTCTGCATTATATGGATCATTTTATGGGCTTGATAATACGGTTGGATGAGGAATGGGTGAAATAATATGGTCCTCATTCTGTGTGGGCCCAATATTTCCCAAGTTTATGGGCTTTCAACGTTAGAATAATAAGGAAGTTTGGGCTCCGACTCTCTACAGTGATGAGTTACAGTTTAGAGAGAGTAATAATATGAACCATTTGATGGCGAACTGCAATGCGTGTTGTGGCCATTATGATCAGTTTGTGGTCTCTTATAATAAAAGAGAAATTTGATGATCGTTCATTTCCTTAATTATATTCAAAGCATAATTATTGAAGAATAATGATGAATCACTAGTATGATCCTAAACTGATATTCCAAGGAAATGAAAAACAGAGGAGGGAAGCAGTGGGCCTGTCAGGGGAAAAGAGAAAGATGAGAAAGCAAAGGTGGCAATTGAAGTGCTGGGGCAAACCATACAAATACCCGCAGCAGCCGCTTTGTGTGGTGCAGGCGTTCTCCTTATTATCTGCTCCATTTTCTTCTCAAACCACTAACGAGATTGGATTTAATAAAAAGAGTTCATCTTTTATAATGTGATAAATTAAGATTTAAATCCTTGTTAGGAGAGGTGCTAACATTTAGTATCCAACAATATCTCGAATAAAATTACTTTTATCTCCTACCCAAAATATATAAACTAACTTTTAGATTTATGGGAAACTTTAAAAAAAAAATAACTGTTGAATTTCAAAATTGTAAATCAATATTAGTTACTACACTCATAAAAAAAAGGGTTAATTAATCCGCAAGTCCTTATAATTTCAACCAATTTTGAATCAAGTCCCTATAGCTTTTTTCCTTTTTATCAGGTCCTTATACTTTCACTTGTTTTTAATTCGGTTCTTGTATTTATTTTTCTTTTTATCAAGTCCTTATAAGTTCATCTTATTTTTAATTAAGTCCCTGAATTTTTTATTCTTTATTTTATAACTTCTAATAGTACTATTCTATAAACATAAAATAGTATATATTATTTACTATTATTTTATAAACAATAATATTATAAAAACAATGAATTATGAGAAAATTGGTAAAAAAAATCCATGTTTGAAATTTTAATTGGCCAGAAGGACCTGATTTGTTGCACTCACGGATCATACTTGCACTTGCACAAATCAAGTCCTTCTGGCCAATTAAAATTTCAGACAGGGATTTTTTTACTAATTTTCCATGAATTATTATAATAATTTTATTTTTTCTAGCAAAAGAATATTAATTGTTCTAAAAAAATTTCCTGAATTAATTAATTATATTACTTATTTTATTAAATAATTATTAATTTAATTTAATTACTAATATTTTAAATTTTATTACTAATCTATTTAATTAATTTTATATTTAATTAATAAATAAAAATTAAAACTATATGGACTTGATTAAAATTTTAGTAAAATTATAAGGACTTGATAAAAAGAAAAATAAATGTAAAGATCTAATTAAAAACAGGTGAAAGTATAAGGACCTGATAAAAAGAAAAAAAATTATAAGGACCTGATTCAAAATTGATTGAAACTATAAGGACTTGCAGATTAATTAATCCTAAAAAAAATAACTACACACAAAAGCAAACGACAACATATTTTTATAATAATTCTTAATTTAAAATTTTAAAAGTCAATAGTCTTTTTTTGAGATTTTTCCTAGATTTATTTTGGTCTAAGGGATATTTACACAATTTAAAATATTTATTATAAAATAACGGACTTAATAAATTTTTAATATTCATAAATTAAGTACTTAACTCTTATTTTGGGAACAACATCAAATATCATAAAGTTTGATCGAGTGGATGAAAATAAACATAGCCCCTTAATTTTCATTTGGTCCGCTACAAAAGCTTGCCGACTCTCAATTGGACTTGCTTTTATTTGTTTCCAACAAAAAAAAAATCAAATTTTACTATTACTTGCCAATTCTAAATGTAAAAACTAATTAATAGGTTTGTTTTGTTCACCACAGCAGAAATGATTCATTTTTGTGTGTATATATTGATAATGATTATTCACACATTTTCTCTATATTTCCCTATTTCACAGGACACCGAAGGGCAACAAAATAAATAACGATTGCGTGGGAGAAATTGTATGAAATAATAGAAACACGACACCTGGTTGCTAATCTAGTTCATTTGGTAACGAACATGAACGTGCCACCAAACACACCAATGTCACATGGCGTAACATGGATGACGTGACATCGTACCGGTATTATCGTCTCTTATGATATTCACTTTCATTTTAATTTTGTCATTTATTGGCATTTTCTCCCACATCACTATTACTTACCCACATAAAGTTGGTTTTGAGCAAAATTCGTTGCTAATTAAATAATACTCCCTCTCATCTTTATTATAAGCACCCAATAACAACTTTACATTAATTAATGAAACTAGTTATTTAATTAATACTAAATCCCTAAAAAAAAGCCCATAAAAATGTATTGTTATTTTCTTATAATTTTTCATTTATAATAAAAACCTATTAAAAAAAAAAAAAAAAGACTGATTTGTAGTTTAATATTTTTCAGGTTCATTTTGTGAGATTTTTTCGTTTATAATTTTACTTTTGATTGTGATTTTAAAGTCATACAATATTTATTTTATGAGAATGGCAAGTTAATCATACTTTTCTGGTTCTAAATATAATATTCATTTTATAATATAATTTATATTATAAAATCGGTTTTATATTTATGATAGAAAGAATACCATGGTTTTAATAACGGCTAAGTACACTAAATTGAGGGTCCTCCCTCATTTTTTTAAATAATGTTAGTAATTTATATTTATGAATAATATTAATATCTCTGGTGACATTTGAGTAATATTAAGAATTGTTGTAATAATCCTGAAATATTTCCTCAATTACATCTAGTATTGTAAAATAAATTTTTGTACAATTTTACTCTTGCAATATTTTCTCAGCAATAACGAGCATCATAAACTTTAAATCCTAGGTATTACTGAAAAATATATTAGGATATAAAATTTATCAATAATTACTTTATGATACTAAGTGCTACTAAGAAAATATTTTACAGTACTAAATTAAAAAAACTCTAAGACTCTGAATGGAATATAAGTTAAGCATGAGATTAACCAGGAACTCACTTTCTAATAATATTAAATAATATTGGATAAGGAAAGTTTCCGTGAATAAAGAAAATCCAAAAAAGAGCAAGTGACAACGCTGCATTGCGAGGGGAGATAGTTGGGTTTTACAATAAGGGAACAAAACAAAGTATCATCATTAAGTACAGAGAGAACATGATTCCTTTGCAGCTCACCAATGGATTAGAGGAATCTTATAATTTATATAAAGTAGTAGCCCTGATCGCTAATATAAGAATATAATGACTCATTTAAAAAGATTAAGAAGGTTTATTAAGTTAGTTATTTGTAATAAATAAATATTATCTTTTTTAGAATACCTCAACTAGTCATGTGTGTTAGCTAGAATTATCATTTGATGACACATTTAACATGAATGAATAAATACGAGAGACAAAGTAAATTACAATCTTATATTTAAGATCAAATTGAATGCCAAACTAACTTTTATATTATAAACAAAAGGTAGTAATTTTGGAATTGTTAA
Source organism: Neltuma alba (assembly GCF_004799145.2). Taxonomy (NCBI): domain Eukaryota; kingdom Viridiplantae; phylum Streptophyta; class Magnoliopsida; order Fabales; family Fabaceae; genus Neltuma; species Neltuma alba. The sequence goes on along the minus strand of NW_021636982.1, from coordinate 775,698 downwards.
TGATTTGATGATATATTCTTTGCTTTCATTGGCTGCAGCCCCTTCGGCAATTTTCTTTTTTTAAAAAAAAAATTGATTCATACAACCAACTTTTAGGAATAAACAAGTGGCTTTTTTTTTTTTTAGGTGGGCATGTTAGATTCATAAGTCGAGCTTCATCAATACACAGAAAATAAAAATTCTGATTCTCCTTTGCGATATCATGATCGTGTCTTTATCACTCATACAATAAATCTGATTTGGGAGTAAAAAGAAAATAAGAAATAACACATCAGTCTCTTTTAATTTCTTTTTTTGTTTGAAAAAAATGGGGAATGAATTTGTTTACCATCCTGACGGCTTATCCCAAACAGTTTTTAGAATAATGACGAATCTTTTTTATACATTTGACGAACTACCACCTTGGCTTTCTAAAGGGGAAGTTCATGGCAGAGATATGCTCTTTTTAGTTATGGACACTCTTTCTGATTAAAATTAAAAATAAACATACATGACCTGGCAATATATCATTTGTTTATTACTCACAAAGAGTATGTCAATTACTATTTTTCATTCTTAATATAAGATTTCATTTAATTTTTATTTTATTTATAAATATAAGACTCCAATCCACTTTGTTTTCAATATTTAATTTTTTTTTCAAGGTAATCCTTCTAATAATGATAGTTCTAGCCAATATATTTGATTAACAAGGATATTTTAGGAAAGACAATGCTTATTTATTACAAATAACTAAGTTACTTCTTTTTTTAATCTATTCAAATTAGTCAACTAGCTCTTATATTTAGAACCAGAAGTAATATATTGAAAAGATTATACTCCTCCACTTCTATTTATAAGGTTAAGAGAGAATGATTTTTTTTATTCTATTTATAAGTCACTCTATTAAATTTTTCACATAAATGTATGATTTTATTCTCAATTTATTATTGTGTTAACTTTATTTTTATAGAATATAATGTATATTAAATAAGAATAAAATTAGAAAGTTATTGAATTTTAAAGTGTAAAACTGACATGTTAAAAAGAACTCATAAATAAAATCAGATGAATACACAAAAAGGCTGCATTGATACACGTTACAACAAGTGTAGTTCATCACCAATATACTCAACCTTAATTAAAAAATTTTAAACGTAAACACTACCGATTAAATTTAGACCGCGGAAGTTGTTTTCGAAGCAAATGAGCACCAAATCCGAACCAGTGGTTTGGACGCTTGACAAACTTGAAAGATTCCAGCCACCTAACAAGTACTCCAACAATTACTCACATTACGAAAGACATTTTGCAAATGGGGAAATGACTCATTTCGATGCATAAAAAAAGGGAGGGAAATGACGTAGGGGGGCAATGAAGAACTATGCATTCATAGAAAAATAGATCAAAGTTAACAAAAATGAACGAATTTGTCAATACTTAATTTAAAAATATTTAAAAAATTAGTTAAATTGGTTATTTGTTATAAATGTATGCTGGTCTTTCTTAATCAGTTATCTTCTTTAATTATATGCATTAGAATTACTCTTTAGTAAAAATTTCTGATAATTAATAAAGATCTTTTTGAAAAAAAACTTTAAATAATATTGGATAAGGAAAGTTTCCGTGAATAAAGAAAATCTAAGAGCATGTGACGACGCTGCATTGCGAGGGGAGATGGTTGGGTTTTACAGTAAGGGAACAAAACAAGGCATCATTATTAAGTACAGAGAGAACAGGATTCCATTGCAGCTCACCAATGGATTAGAGGAATCTAATAATTTATATATAGTAGTAACTCTTATCTTTAATACAAGAATACGTTGATTAATTTAAGAAGATTAAGAAAATTTGTTAAGTTTGTTATTTATAATAAATAAATGTTATTTTTTTTAGAATATCCCAACTAGTTATGTTTATTAATTAGAACTACTATTTGATGGCACATTTAACATGAATAAATAAATATGAAAAATAAAGTAAATTAGAGTTTTATATTTAAGATCAAATTAAATATCAAACTAAATTTTATATTATAAATGAAATATAGTAATTTTGGAATTGTTAATGATTTGATAATTTAGTAATTTAATTTTGCAGCCAACACACGCCACTCACCGTTAAAGCCTCACCTATATTCTTTGCTTTCATTGCCTGCAACCCCTTCTGCAATTTTTATTTTTTTACTTTGATTTATACAACCAACTTTTAGGAATAAATAAGTTCCTTTTTTTTTTTTAGGTGGACATGTTGGGTTTATAAGTCGAGCTTCGTCAATACACCCCAAAATATATATATATATTCTGATTCTCGTTTGCGATATTTCATGATCGTGTCTTTATCACTCATATAGTGGATCTCATTTGGGAGTAAAAAGAAAATAAGAAATAACACACCAGTCTCTTTTAATTTCTTTTTTTTTTTTTTAAAGAAAAAAGGGAATGAATTTGTTTAAAATACTGATGGATTATCCAAAACAGTCCCTAGAATAATGACGAATCCTTTTTATACATTTGACGACCGGTACCTTGGCTTTCTAAAGTGGAAGTTGATGGTAGTGATGGACACCCTTTCTCACTAAAATTAAAAATAAACAAAACTAATGGATGGAAGATGTTAATACTACTTCTCGTTCTAATTATAAAATTTTATTTATAAACTATAAACGAGATCTTATGATACTTCCAGTTCTAATTAAAAAACTTTATTTATAATTTATAAACGAGGTCTTATAATTAAGACTGAAAGTAATATAAAAAACACGTTTTGTTTTGTTTTTCTGAAGACGCATTCTTTGAAATCGTTGTGCCAGAAATTTAATTTCAGTTAAAACATGCATGACCTGGCAATATAACATTCGTTTATTACTCACAAAAAGTATGTAATGCTGACATAATTTAGCAGTGTATACATGCACCAATAAGATTATCGTCCCTATTTCTATTTATAAGGTTGAGAAAGAACGATTTTTTTATGATGTTTGTAAGTCACTCTATTAAATTTTTTATATGAATGTATAATTTTATCTTTCATTTATTATTGTTTTAATTTTATTTTTATAAAATATACTGTATATTAAATAAGAATAAAATTAGAAAATTGTTGAATTTTAAAATGTAAAATTAACATGTTAAAGATAACTCATAAATAAAATCAGATGAATACACAAAGAGGCTGCGTTGATACACGTCACAACAAGTGTAATTCGTCACCAATATACTCAACCCTTATTAAAAAATTTTAAACGTAAACCCTACCGATTAAAATTAAACTGTGGAAGTTGTTTTCCAAGCAAATGAGCACCAAATCCGAGCCAGTGGTTTGGACGCTTGACAAGCCTGAAAGATTCCAGCCACCTAACGAGTACTCCAACAACTACTCACATTGGCGAAAGAGATTTTGCAAATGGGAAAATGACTTATTTCGATGTAAAAGGAAAAAAGAAAAGAAAAGAAAGGGAAATGACCTAAGAGGACCATGGAGAACTACGCATTCATAGAAAAATAGATCAAAGTTAACAAAAATAAACGAATTTGTCAAATGTGCCACTTCCAGTTATTAACATAACAGTTAAATAATTAATTTAAAAATATTAACAAAAATTAGTTAAATTGATTGTTTGTTATAAGCATGTGTTGACCTTCCTTAATTAACAATCCTCTTTAATAATGTCTATTCAAATTACTCTTTATTAAAAACTTCTTATAACTAATAAGGATATTTTGAAAAAAAAATAGATTAAAGTATTTTATTTAAAATCAAATCTTATAACTAACTTTTATGTTAAGATAATAATTCGCACATATTTCAGTTATACAAATTACAAAACTCAATAGTAGAAGTAAAACAATAAGCTACAAACTCTAGCAATAAGGAACTCTCAAATTAAAACCATATATATTATTGATTATTTTTTCTGTACAGAATTTTGATGGAAATGATCCAACTCCTATTAAAAATTATTTTCTAGCCAAACTTATGTGAATACAAAATGAATCATTTTCATCTATTTTTGGGGCACTTTAGTCCTTGGGTGCGATCTTATCGTGACGTGTCAGTCTCGGTTGGAAATGAGGCGCAGGTTAGCGAGATAGGGGAATGTGGAGAGTGGGGCGCAGTGTCCCACAGAGAGGCGGTTTTCAAAGTGTCGGAAGCAAGCCACCCAATAAAGTCCCCTCGTGGATGGTGCCCCTTCCTTTAACAATTAACATGGTCCCCTTCCTCTCCCTTTTTAGTTTTTCCTGCTTTACTCATTCTATTTATCAAATATTTCTAACATTTTTAAATATCATAAAATTATTAAAATTTATCAATTTTATTTCAAAAAAATTAAAAGAATCCCTCATTAAAAATTTTATTCACAAGAGGCACCTGATGAGTTTTTACGCAAAATATCAGAAAGCACGTTTATTCAGTCACCATTACTTAAATGTGGGTATTTTTCACCAATCAAAGTTTTTATATTAGTATTAAATGGGAATAAAAATTGTAATAAATAATCTGAAAATGATCTAAAAAAATTTCAAATCCAATTTTTTTTAAAAATAAAAATCATATTTACCCAATATGTTAATTATGCACATATTTGTTTAGCTTTAGTTTATTTTATCTTGCTTTCTGTAGTGATGCTTATCTTTCACTTTCACAGCACCATGACACCACCGACTGGCATTGACAAGCCAATTCTCTCTCTGTTTTTTTTTTTAATTTCACAACTTATTTTAAAAATAATGTGTGGACTGTGGAGCATACAAATTATTAGTAATTACTACCTCCGGTCCTAATTATAAGACCCAGTTGACTTATTTGAGGAGATTAAGGAAGTAAGTTAAGTTAGTTATTTGTAATAAATAAGTGTTGTCATTCCTAAAATATCCTTGCTAATTAAGTGTATTGGCTAGAACTATCATTATTAGAAGGACTATCTTGGAAAAAATTGCATAAATATGAGAGACAAAATGGATTGGGGTCTTATAATTAGGACCAAACAAAAAGTCAAACGGGGTTTTATATTAAGGACCGGAAGTAGTATAATTATAAAGCTCAAATTGCAAGAATGCCCCTTTATTATATTCCATTATTCCCTGAGTCATCTGGCACTGAAGGGAAAGCGAGCCCCGGGTTTTACAGAAACAGAGCAACCGTATTTAATTTTCACAACCCCCCATTCCAGCACCAACTTGCTCCAACAATTTTGATTATTCTTAAATCTTCACTTTCCCATCTGTTTCTTTCTTTCACTCAACTCAACACAAACCTAGACAGCAATTTACCTTACACCCAAATGGGATCGACCCACGAGCTTTAGAATCCAAAGCAACTCCACATATAGCCACTTTCAGCTCATACCCACCTCAATTATGGCCGCTTTTTCCACTCCCCATTCCTTCACGGCCTTCACCTTCCTCGTCTTATTCTTCAAAATCGTAACTTCCGACCCAATTTCATCGTTCTCTTTCCCTGATTTTGACAAGGATCTGAAATTTGAGTCCAATGTTGCCCTTTTGGGCGGTTCAAAGGTCGTCAATGGTGGTTCTGCGGTTCAACTCTCTGGGTCTGAGAGCCGAGGAGGAGTCATGTACAAAAAACCCATCAAGCTTATTGGAGGTAAACCAAAGCAATTGATCTCTTTTTCCACTGATTTTGCATTTTCGATCTTGTCGGTGGATGGGGATGGTTTGGCTTTTGTTATGGTTCCGAGTGGTCTTCAAGATGATTTCTTTAAGAAAAGTCCATCTGGGATTTCTTCTTCTCAATTGAGCAAAAGAAAATCTATGGTTGTCGATGTTAAATTCACCGCTGAGTTTGGCAGCAGAAATGGTGGGTCTGCTCATTGTAATGTGGCCATTAATGTGGGTGATTCAGCACCAGCAAAAACACGCAATACCTCCTCTTTGAAGATGGCTCTAAGAAAGGGACAAAAACTTCACACTTGGATTGATTATGAAGCAAGTTCACAACGCTTAGAAGTGAGATTAAGTCAGTATGGTCACTCCAGGCCTGCGGATCCCTTGATTTGGTATTCAATTGACTTTACAAAGATATGGAAAAAGAGTGAAATGTTTGTGGGGTTTAATTCTGTGAAGGGAAATAGAAGTTTTCAATCCCAACCTTGTTCTCTACATTCATGGAGCTTCAATCAAAGGCCTTTTCCAAATTGGATGCACTCAGAGCCTGTGGATCTGAAGGCTCTTTCTAAGAATTCTGAAACTGCAAAAGTGAAACCAAGGAGCGATTGTGTTCTGAGAGTTCTTGCTGCTATGATATTTGGTGGTGGATGTGGAGCATTGACTGCATTTGTTGTGCTGTATTTGTGGACCATCTTCGGCAACCGGCGTCCAGTGGTGCCGGAGGAGTTTGTCGGGGAGCAGCCTGTAGATTTTGAGTACAAGAAGGTGAGCGTAGTTGTAGATAAGGCCATCAAAGATGGTAAGGAGTAGATCTGGATTGGGAAGCATTTGTGCTGTACATTATTGTTTCTTGTTTATTTTAAGGTTCTGGTCTTGTATTGTAGTATGGTAAAACAACTATCCAATTATATTCCTCCTATTGTTGTCTATTTGCATATTGAGATCCAACCTGGCATTACCGATTGCATATAGTTAGCTAATGTTAAATGATTCGCACCTTATATGCTGCATTTTGTAGATAGATTTTTGCCCAATACTAATGTGGTTTGAAATATAACATTGGAACCTTGTACGAGTCAAAGGGCAAGAAGAGTGAAAAGATGAAACCATATTCTTGAGTCTTGACGTTGTATGTTGTCATTCCTTTATTGTATAAGAGGAGTGAAAAGATGAAACCATATTGTTGACGTTGTATGTTGTCATTCCTTTATTGTATAAGAAGAGTGAAAAGATGAAAGCATATTCTTGACGTTGTATGCTGTCATTCCTTTATTGTTGTTATTATTATTTTTAAATTCTCTGGCTTTGGAGAGAGTTTGAGGACTTGTAAGGGGAAGGATTAAGTAATAAATTTTAACCAACAAAAAATATCGCAATGAGAATGAAATAAAATCCATGGATATAAAATAATGCTTGTGGTATGACACAGAGTAAAAATATCTTCCATATTTTAAGGTTTGAAAGATTAGAATAATGCATCAATGAAAATGAGAGGTAAGAAAATGAACATCGTATTCTTTTCTAGTCAAAGAAATATTGAAAAATTAGTCTGTTAATTTAACAAGAAATAGAAGGAAAAATATTGTTAATGATTTTCAGTTGAATACACACACACATATATGTTGGATGACTTTGATCTGTCTCTTTTGTGACCTTCCTCATCCAGGTCATCTAACGCCATCTAAAAATGATTAAGTAAGAATTTTTTAAGAAAAAATTGCAAATAAAGACTTCCTAATGTATAAAATTATGATTTGGAACTCTTAATTTGGAAAATAGTAAATAAGCACCTGGTTTCATTTTTGTAAATATGAAATCGTGGTGAAATATCTGAAATGCCTTTTAGTCGAATGACAAGTTGACTATAAAAAATGATAAGTTCACTTTAGCCAATAACAATTTTAATAGATCAAATCACAACTTGGTTGAAGGTATGTCAAATGACGAGTTGATTATGGAAAATGACAAGTTCATTTTAGCGAATAACAATTTCAATAGACTAAATCACAATTTAACTGAGGGACATTTTAGACATTTCACCAATATTTCATATTTGCAAAAGTGAGACTCAGTCCTTATTTGCTATTTTTCAAACTGAGGGTTCCAAATCATAATTTTACATATTGAGGGGTCTTTATTTGTAATTTTTTATTTTTTATTGTTAGTCAGATGTTGAAAATTCGCAATAATATATATAAGAGAGTATCTAATTTTAACCATAATTTAGTTTTTATGGATCTCTCTTCTGATTATAATCGGTTCATGGATATTTTCATAGTGAAATAAATAAAACCTGAATATACGGAAAGGTGAAAAATTACGAAACGGCAATAAAAATTTGTCTTTCTAACACTTTCTATTCTTATCTGTTGTCTTGACTCATCTCTTTCCTCTTCACTCTGACATTCAGAATTCCTCCTGATGAATAAGAGCCAGCCTGAAGTTGTCCGATCTTGATCAATTTTGAGGTCCAAGATTCACAAATTTAATTCCCCAGCTGATAGATTTTATCTCTCTCTAGTATCAATCAAAAGAATGCATATTGGGTCCGTATAGACATCAACATTTGAAATATATATTAATCAAAAGAATTCAAATTTTGATGAAATAAATTCAATTCCTGCGCTTAGAGCTCATACGAATGAATGAGTAATCCATCCTTGTCATATTCACATGTCATTGTGTTCTTCTTCGTCTCCATAATCATCTTCTTCAGCAGTAGCATCTTGGTACTGTTGATACTCTGAAACCAGATCGTTCATGTTGCTTTCGGCTTCCGTGAACTCCATCTCGTCCATACCTTCCCCTGTGTACCAATGCAAGAAAGCCTTCCTCCTGAACATGGCCGTGAACTGCTCGCTCACCCGACGGAACATCTCTTGAATCGATGTGGAGTTTCCGATGAACGTGGAGGCCATTTTCAATCCCGTCGGAGGAATATCACACACAGTTGATTTCACATTGTTCGGAATCCATTCCACGAAATATGAAGAGTTCTTGTTCTGCACATTGATCATCTGTTCATCAACCTCCTTCGTGCTCATCTTCCCCCTGAACACTGCTGAAGCTGTGAGGTATCGTCCATGTCTTGGATCAGCCGCACACATCATGTTCTTCGCATCCCACATCTGCTGTGTGAGCTCTGGTACGCTTAAAGCTTTGTACTGCTGAGAATTACGAGAGGTCAGAGGAGCGAATCCCACCATGAAAAAGTGAAGCCGAGGGAAGGGGATGAGATTCACAGCCAGCTTTCTAAGATCGGAGTTTAGCTGACCGGGGAACCTCAAGCAGCATGTCACTCCAGACATGGTGGCCGATATCAAATGGTTCAGATCACCAACTGTTCCTCAGGGGAAAAAAAAATTAACAGAGTACGAATCAAGAATCTCCATATACATTGAAATCAAACAGTTTAAACAAGAGGGAAGAAAGATCTTACAGCTTGGCGTGGTGAGCTTGAGGGTGCGGAAGCAAATGTCATAAAGAGCTTCGTTGTCCAGCACCATGCATTCGTCGGCGTTCTCAACGAGCTGGTGAACAGACAAAGTCGCGTTGTATGGCTCCACGACGGTGTCGGAGACTTTCGGGGAAGGAAAGACAGAGAAAGTAAGCATCATTCTATCTGGGTATTCCTCTCTCACCTTTGAAATCAACAGGGTACCCATTCCCGACCCTGTTCCTCCACCCAGAGAATGACACACTTGAAAACCTGCAAAATTACATCAAAAAACGATATTGTTTGATGGTTACATGTTCTTGTTGTACATGTTCAACACATATAAAATTGTCGGATTTATTACGAAGAAATTGATGAACAGAAATAAATATACGTACCCTGCAAGCAATCGCAGTTCTCTGCTTCCTTTCTCACAACGTCGAGAACGGAATCGATGAGTTCGGCACCCTCGGTGTAATGGCCCTTAGCCCAGTTGTTTCCGGCCCCGGATTGACCGAAAACGAAGTTGTCAGGTCTGAAAATCTGACCGTAAGGTCCGCTTCTGACGCTGTCCATGGTTCCAGGTTCGAGGTCCATGAGCACAGCCCGGGGCACGAACCTTCCACAACTGGCTTCATTGTAATAGACGTTGATCCTCTCGAGCTGAAGATCGGAATCGCCGTTGCAGGTTCCGGTGGGGTCGATGCCGTGCTCGGCACAGACAACCTCCCAGAACTTGGCTCCGATCTGGTTGCCACATTGGCCGCCTTGAATGTGGAGGATTTCACGCATTGTTGAACCCAAGAGAAAAAAGAAGAACTGGTAAATTCAAGACAAGGATGAAGGGAAAATTGAAGAGTGTTTGTTATCTTATAAAACGGAAAGAACGGGTTAGAAAAATTGGATTTTTGGGGTGAGTTTTGAAATAGCAGGGGAGGAGGAATGAGGGGGATTTTGATTGGTTGCATGAGGGTCATGACCTGTTGTTTTCTTACCATATCTTGTTTTCTTTACTATTTTTAAGGGCCATTTAAAATTCCCATTTTTGGAAAATGAAAATTGACAACTGCCCAACACAAAAACAGATCCCTCACCCTTCTTCTTCCTTGCTTTTGTAAATTTAATTTCTTATATGAGCTTTGTCGATCATAAATATGTTAATGGTTAAGTTGATAATAAAGGTATACATTTTTTATCACACGAAAAACCCAAACTACAAGAAAATCATTCTTAGGTGAGCCATACCCAAGATATCTCTTCAAATCCAGGTGTGCCCACAAAGTGTAGATCTATGATTCATCCACGTACATGTCCCTTGGTTCATCATGCCAAGTGAAATAATCAATGTATAGTATGAATTGGAGTTTCTTTTTTTTTTTTTTTCGGACGGCGTCTTTGTCTTTATTTTTTTTGAGTTTTTTTTTGACAAAAATTTTAAGAAGAGGATTGAGCTCACTCATAGATAGGACAGCATCATAGCTTAAACTAGGACGGAGAAAGCTCCACGTGAAGGATCATTGTATGGTACGAGCTGAGGTCTTAGTTTCGGTTTTATCTTTTTATAATACTACACATTAATTATATTTTCCAACATATTTTTATTTCTAATTTTTTTTAAGGAACTCGCATTTCCAATTATCCTGCGCAGGGCAAAAAAAGGAACTTTTTTTTTAAAAAAATTTTTTTTTTGACCAGCAAACAAAATAATTTATAGTAACTATGTCTAGGACGTGGGTGAACGGAGGCCGCGAACAGATGGCAGCAAGGCGGAATCACCACCGCTCAATCATCAGACATTCCCATCCAACACGTCACAAAGCTCATCTCGATCACTCCAGACAAGAAAAGGCGAACCCTATCAACAAGTATCTACATCACACTCCCAATTTCGTCCATGTCTCTATATATTGGCGTGAAGCGCTCCGTACTCTACTCCAACCTCTCACCTTCATCTCGCAATTTCCTGCTCACCCCTTCCCGATTCATAATGGGTATGGTCTTTGGGAAGATCGGCGTCGAAACTCCGAACTACGAAGTAATCAAATCCACCACCGACTACGAAATCCGCAAATATCCACCTTCTGTTGTGGCTGAAGTCACCTACGAGCCATCTCAGTTTAAGGGAAACAAGGATGGAGGATTCACAGTTTTGGCTAATTATATTGGCGCTTTAGGGAATCCCCAGAACACTAAACCCGAGAAGATCGCCATGACTGCTCCTGTTATAACGAAGAACACAGAGAATTCTTCTGGTGGAAGTGAGAGTGAAGCCATTGCTATGACAGCTCCTGTTGTGACTAAGGCTAGTGAAACTGGGGAGAATAAGAAGATGGTGACTATGGGGTTTATATTGCCGGCCAAGTATGGGAAAGCTGAGGAGGCACCAAAACCGTTGGATGAGAGGGTGAAGATCAGAGAGGAAGGAGAAAAGAAATATGGGGTTGTGAAGTTTGCAGGAGTGGCATCAGAAACTGTGGTTGAGGAGAAGGTGGAGAAGCTCAAGAGGAGCCTGGAGAGAGATGGGTATAAGGTGGTCGGGGATTTCGTGCTGGCGAGGTACAACCCCCCTTGGACTTTGCCTCCTTTCAGAACTAATGAGGTTATGATCCCAGTTGAATGAACACAACATGACTAACAGTTTGATGTACTGCGTTGTTGGATAGTTTGTAAGTTTTGATATTTGAAAATCTGTGAATGTAAGAGATGTTTCCTTAAGAAGATAAGCAATGCTATAGTCTTTTGTGCATTGCTGGGTAACTTGTCAAGAGGATTGAGTGGCAGAAGGTTTGTAATCTGAATAGCTGATCGTATAAATACAGTTTAGTCCTTTTCTTTTTACCATGCCTTCGCTTATCATGATCTTTGATTCTGGAAATTGGAATGTGTTATATTATCAAGATCTTCGCTCAATCCTCAATTCCTGTTTATCATGCCTCCCTTTTTCATCATTGCAGAAATCAGTTTTCCTGAGTAAATTCTTTTTATAAATATGCTTCAAGAGTTCACATACAGATCTCTACGTGAGCTTTTATTAGCTCTTGATGCAAGAAATATTCTGAAGAATTCCTCATGACTCTATTAAGCCATGCTAGAGGACAAAGAAGACTGACTTGAGTGAATTGTTCCATGGTGAGTTTCCCTAATGAAAAATTTGTTGGCGAGTTTCTTTTGGCTTCCGATGCAAGGAATATACTAAAACTTTCCGAATCGAAATTGATTTAGATATTTCTAGTTCGATATCAGAGGCTGGACCAAGTATTGTGTATCATTATCAACCAAACCTAAAAGGCACGAAATTCAAAGGGGATAGAAGATGGTGTTTAAGTAAGGTACATCCCGTTGGGATGCAGTTTGTGCCTTTATAACATAAGAAGCACACAGACTTGCAATACCGCCGTCATTTGTTCTTATCCAGTGAGAACTGAGAAACTTCACTGAAATAGTGACGTTATTGAACAAAATAAGTGGAAGTCTCTAGAACTGACAAGCATGGATGAGCCCTATCACCTGCCCTTTGTCCTATAAGTTCTGTTAATCTCCATCCTCTTGGACGAAGGAAACTATTCAACATAGCTAACGCATTTGCAAATAACAGTAACCCCTTTAACAGTGTCCAGAAAACCATTTTCTGCCGTATTTGAATAAAGATACTCCTTAACAATTGAATCAATTGAAGTAAAACAAGCAGCTAAAAGCAGACATTGAGTGCACAAGTTAGAATGAGACAATGAATGATTCAACACCATAGGAGACGAAGAAGAAAACAGTTTTTAAGTAATGCTCTTCGAGTGCTTGTGTTACGACCAGTTGTATTATACAGGTATATTCTTGGTCACTTATTAGCCGAGAAACAGAGTAAGCATTGATGAAATGGAACCACTTGTAGGTTGCACTAGTTGCTTCACTTGTATGAACCAGGTTGATTGGGATTTCATGTATCAATGCTTCTCTGAAACGAATCACGCTGAGATTAATACTTCAAAACACCACATCAATGGAACAACCAGAACTAAAGTACAGATTTATGCCCTGCAGCTCAAAGCTCCTAATTATGCAGAACTGTATGTAGCGACGCAACACAAACCCATTTCGCATGTCAAAATCTTTGGATGAACTTGTGCTAATTATGATGCTAAACGGTTAAAATCAGAATAAAAACCAAATCTGTCATAAATAACGGTGTTTTTTTTTTTGCCAACAAATAACAGTGTGTGACAAGTATAATTATAAAACAGATATATATATTTATATATATATGGGGATAGAATTGACTTTTAAATTGATTTATTATTCTGTTATATGCATAAAATAAATATTTCAACTTATTATAATTTATTCAGTTAAACCTATCCATTTTAATAAAATGCTAAGTATAATTGTAGAATGATTTTTTTCATAAAAATATATTATTAAAAAATTAATACTCCTCTGTTTCTTTTTATAAGCTACAATTGTCATCTATTTCTTGTTCCTAAATACAAGTAATATTTGCCACTTGTTTTAAATTTTTGTCGTAAATTTTTTATTTTGTTCTCATTAATTACTTATTTTAATACTCAATATATTTGTTATCTCATTTTCTAAACCATCATCTCCTACCATCATACATTCTCTCCCTTTTATCATTCTCTTTATTATAATTATTTTTTATTCTTTTTCTTATACTCTCTATCCATAAATGAGGGTATTTTGAAAAAAAAAAACTTTCAATTTCTTCATATTTATTATTTTTGACTAATTTTAAGTAATTTTTTTTATCTTTGAGATGGAGTCTAAGATTATTTATAAAAAGTGAAGTAAGTTAAAGAGGGGTGTTTGAGTGAAAATTAAATCAAAATTTTAGAAGTGATTTTATAAAGTTTAAAGCAGGGGGTGTTCAATTTGTCGCGTCTCGGTTATGGTGAGTTCAGGACGGAACAAAAAAAATTTCAGGATGGGACAAGTACGAGACGAGAACAATGACTGGGAAGCGGGATGCGGGACGCGGTTATCCTGTCCCATCCCGTCCTGGGATATTTTTTTTAAAAAATTATTTATTACTAATTATTATTAGATTATTCAATTTACTTCTTAATAATAATTATTATTATAGTGATTTTTCGCTCTTAAGTTGTAATAGTATCTTAACAATATCTCCTTTCTCAATAAAATAATTCATAAAACCATTATATAGTGTTTCTTTTACCATATTTTTTTACAGTATTTTTTTTGCACTTTTTTATACTATATAATTGAGCTTTATACATAATATTTTTTATAATGTTTTTATCTTTAAAAACCCAATAAAAAATAAGTATTATAACATAAAAAATTTTATATAAAAAATTATTTTTTTTAAAAAAAGGGGAACGTGACGTCCCGTCCCGTGAACATCCTTAGTTTAAAATAAATATGTGAGAAAACTTTTTTTTCAAGGTGATTTTGAAATAACTGATAAAAAAGTGTCTATTTCCATATTAAAAGCATATAAGGCTAAATGCCCCGGCCCAGTGCGGGTACCCGAGTGGATATGGTAAACAGGCAAAGGATAATTCAAATATATAGTGACCCGATAGGATTCATCGGACGAAAGCTCAGCTCAGCTCAGTTCATCATGGATGAATTCTTCCATTAATCTATCAATGGCGTCATTTCATCTTCTTTCGTCTCCTCTTCCCTTTCGCTACTCTCAAGATTCTTTCTTCCATCCCTCAGAGCTGGGAAATGCGAGTTCGAAAGTTCTAAAATTTCAAATTCCTTTCAAATTTATTCCTTTTTACCAGATAAAGCTACCCCCAGTCAGAGTGTCCGTTAATGGCGACAATGGAGCTATTGAAACCCCGAGCCCAGCACGCCGAGGCAGGAAAAAGAAGCCCCAGTCTTCTCCCTCTTCGTCTTCCTCGTCTACCGCAGCAAAACAATCGAAGCGCTTGAAAAAGACCAAAGTCGAAAATGGCACATTGGAAGTGAAACCTGCGGAAGGAATAGCAAACGAAGGCGAAACAACTGAAGAAAGCAAAACCCCCTCTTCGTCCTCTTTGTATTCCTTTGCTGATTCTCCAGCAAAAGAATCCATGCGTTGGAGAAGAACCCTTGTCGAACTTGGCGCATTTCAAGCGAAACCTGCGATAGAAACAGCAAACGAAGCTGAAATAACAGAAGAAGAGGCAGAAAATTACGACGACGGTATGGATTTTTCTTATGACGACCCGCCATTAATATGCTGCTTCGGCGCTGTACAGAAGGAGTTCGTCCCCACAGTGCGGGTGCACGAATACCCGATGGACCCGGACATCTACTCGGAGTGGAAAATGCTGCAATGGAAGCCGCCGGAGTTCGGGAGGGCTCCGGGAGGACCGGTGTCGAATGTGGCGATTGCCCATGTCCGGCTCGGCGGGCGAGCGGCATTCATGGGAAAGGTTGGGGACGACAGTTATGGGGATGAGTTGGTTTTGATGATGAACAAGGAGAAGGTTCAGACGCGGGCTGTGAAATTTGATTCCAATGTGAAGACTGGATGTACGTACATGAAGGTGAAGTTTGAGGATGGGAAAATGAAGATGGAGACGACTAAAGAGTCGGCTGAGGATTCACTTAGAAGCTCTGAACTGAACCTTTCTGTTCTCAAAGAGGTGAGAGTTCATATGCCTACTTCTCTGTACTATGATTATTCAACTTAATCAAAACAACTTCGCTAATACTGGTGGGCTTTGGAAATTAGTATAGTGATTAAATTATCATTTGGTTGATGAATTTCTTTCTATAATAAGTGCATACCCATTGACTTCTTCGCTGCAGCTAAATTTCTGTTACTGATCTATCGAATTGAAACTTGAGAGACTGACGCAAACTAATAATATGGTTTGTGGGCACTTTATATCTGTGGTCTCTGTCTCTTTTATTTTTATCCCTTTTCGAATGTGTTGTATGCATTTACTTGTACGAACATAGAGGATAGAGATTGGTGGCATGGGAATTTTGTTTGGGTATCATGGTCGGGGATGCCTTTGGGCTTTATCTGAGACATCCTAGAAAAATTGAATCCATTTTTGGTAAGGAAAGATAATGTTTCATCCAACCATTGAATCCCTCTGAATTGCTGTAAACGGTTTTTTCTCTTCCATGTTTGATTCATTAACATACTAGTAAATTTGCCGCATAAGAGTAACATTCAATACTTTAAGAAATTATGAATTTCAAGCCCTATTGTTCCTTCTATTTCTATGTCCTTCTTGTTGATGATTTGGATCTTGCTGGTTAGGATAATTTTATGTGATTTGAATGCATTGGTGTAATGGTTGTTGCTCTTAACCAACTCAACAACTTTCTTTTCTGAATTACTGTAGGCAAGGCTTTTCCATTTCAATTCAGAAGTTTTAACATCCCCTTCAATGCAATCAACCCTCTTCAAAGCAATTGCATTGTCTAAGAAATTTGGAGGCCTTGTGTTTTTCGATCCGAACCTCGCTTTACCTCTGTGGAAATCACCTGATGAGACAAAAGAATTGATCAATAAAGCATGGAGTGAAGCTGACATTATTGAAGTCTCAAAGACTGAGCTAGAATTCCTTCTTGATGAAGAATATTACGAGAGAAAGAGAAATTACAGACCTCAATACTATGCTGAGAACTACGAAGAAACCAAAAAACATCAGCAAGATTATTATCATTACACTCCTGAGGAAATCTCTCCTCTGTGGCATGACAAACTTAAAATCTTGTTTGTGACGGATGGAACATTTAGAATTCATTATTATACCCCTAGTTTTGATGGGGTTGTGATTGGAACTGAAGATGTTCTAATAACTCCATACACATGCGATAGAACTGGTTCCGGCGATGCAATTGTGGCTGCTCTTATACGAAAGCTGACCTCATGCCCAGAAATGTTTGAAAACCAAGACATTTTGGAGAGACAACTTCGCTTTGCAGTTGCAGCTGGAATAATAGCACAATGGACCATTGGTGCGGTAAGAGGCTTTCCCACAGAAAGTGCTGCGCAGAATCTTAAAGAACAAGTCTACGTGCCTTCAATGTGGTGACAAATAGATGGTTTGTGTGCCTTGATATATAGTTTAGAGCTTTGATTCTGGGTATTTCTTGGTTCAAATGGTTTATCCAGATATTCTCCAAAAGTTTTTTTGGTGAATAGATGTTCTCCAAGAGTTTTAGTACTTCGGCTGAAACCAGAGAAGGTGGGAGAACTCAACAGTCACAGACTGGGACTCTAGATTGCATAAACTGTTTGCTCTTGTGTTTGGCTCCATTTGATTCATTCAATGACTCTCATAACAGTAAGTTTGATGCCAATTGAAAATTTTGTAGGTGAGAAATGGATTGTACACTAATATTTGTAATGCAATTGTAGGTGTTATCTCTTCACTCTCACCCTCATTGCTCATACCCTTGTGATGTTGTATTCCCATTTTCATGTGAGTCGACAACTAGGAAGTCCGTTCCCATATGCTTCACAAGGGCTGCAAATCGATGTCAAATTATCAATTATCGATAGCATTAAAATTATACGATCCCACATTCTACTGCGAGTCATGAATGGTACACGTGTCTAGTTCCTTGAAAACGTGGAGGTTGCCATGTTTTAGGTTTGAGATCTTTGAGAAATAAATATTATCTTGGGTTTTTAATATAATATCTACTTAACTAATTTGAGTATATTAAAAAAGTAGTTAAATTAGTTATTTGTTAAAAATGTGTTGGTTTTTTTAAAATAGCTTCTTAAATCATCTGGATTGATACTAATTTTTTATGCAATTTTTTTTTGACATATACAATCAAGGGGTTATTTTGAATAAACAAGGCGAATAAAATTGATTGAGATATTATATTTAGAATCAAATTTAACCTCTTGTTAGCTTTTATCTTAAGGATTGGAGGTAGTATAGCACAAGTTTATGTTGTCTAAAAACTTATTTTACATTTTGGTTTTATTTTAGCTCTATTGGTAAAACATCCTCCATTACATTACTAAAATTTTTAATTTGGATTGGTGATATTTAAAGGGCTTGTTTGTACTTGCTTGTGTTAAGTGTTTATTAGTATGTTTGCATAAACTGAGATAAAATTTTTTTTACATACTTACCTCGTATTCTGTTATTACTATTCTAAACAAGCATAAAAGCTACAGCTTAAGGCCTTGTGCCCGACCACTATTTGTATTGGTTCTTGGGCTACATTTGTGTCCAAAAGTTTCTGCCTTTCCTATGAAAAGTCGGGCCCAAAGTTTTTAAAAAAAATTGTAAAAGGTTATATTATTCACTATAGTTAAGGAACCAGTTTTAGTACTCATTATAATAATGAGCACCATGATACATATCAAATATCAATAGTACAAATTTAATATGGACGGCTAAGATTTAAATTTTTGTTTTTTATTTTTTGAAAAATATTTTCTTTTAATAGGTATACAATATAAAATATAATCTCTTAACTGTACGATTTTCAAAAAATAATAAATTTTATTTAAAAATCATAATTTAAAAATTTTAAATCTAAACCATTAAAACTGTACTAGAATGGTATAAATTTCATCACAATGATAAGTATCATGATATTCATCATAACAATGAGTATCATGATACTCATAACTGCTTTCAATGATTGAATAGTTTAACTTATTTTTTCGAGTCATTGGTCCTTTGTGTTCAATTACTATTTCAATTTTGAAAACATTGACAGTTTACCTCAAAATGTGATTTTTATTAAGTTAGGCGTGGGTTTGAAATTTATTTGTTTATATTAAGGAGCGAAAGCAATACATGGCAGAAAGAAAAGTACGCGTAAGTGTTAATAATAAAGGGCCCACTGGAATAAAAAGAAAGGGTAGTCAGATTTGGGGAAATTAGTGGCTACGTATACTCGGAAACTGACCGGAGTCTGAAGGCCCTGAGGGGGCTGTTAAGTTGGAAAGTGTAAACTAATGGCTGGATAATTGATTGTGAATGACTTTGAATTCTATAGAAGTAGGAGTAATGTACATGCATTTTAAATGCTTGACTAAGAAATGGGTTGCTACCTACTCTTTTATTTTTTTAAGGAAAGATATCTCTGTCTTTTGTATAAAATATAATTTGTAATGCACTATAAATTAAATCTTATATTAAATATCAGAGGTAATATATTATATTTTTATAAGTTATCAACATATGTTGATTTGAGATAAGCAAATAAAGGATAGAAGTACACAAATTAAATTGAAGCAATTTGCGGGGGAGGAAATTAATTGGTGGTACACGAAAGGAGAATAAATGCTTTACTTAAGCCTAATGAGTTAATTGTTTATGCATAAGATAAAATGTAGTATAGATAATTAATTATTATTTTTAGTCCTTAATATAATAATTAGATAACTAATTTAGAGATATTAAAAAAATTAGTTAAATTAATTATTTGTCACAAATATCTTAAACCATCATCTTTTAATAAGGTGCATGGGATGATTAAAATTATTCCTGGATGAAAACCTCTTACAATCAGTGAGAATATTTTAAAAAAAAGATGAAAGAAAAAATAAATTGGAGTATTATATTTATAATTAAATTTAATTCTTAACTAGTTTTTATATTAAAAACGAGAAGAGGTTGAAAGTTATTTAAATATTTTAAAATATCAAGTTTGTTAAGGTCTCCTGCATTCTGCATTTTATTCGTCGAGTTGGTTCTTTAGGTTTTTTATCTCCTTATTTAACAAAAAAAAAAAAAGAACTCTTATGGGACCTTTTGAAGCTTCCATGATTCCATCACTTCGACTCCGTCGCTCCATATTGACTTCACTTGCATTAGCTCAGCTTGAAGAAATTCCCACAAAGTTTATCAATGTCACCGATAAATGACTTTTCTATGTAGACTTGTTCACCCCCACACGCTTTCTCAATACACTGTACATGGAATTTAAAAGAACAAATCATGCTGTGCTACTTCTAGATAATGGGATTTATTACAGGTGTGATCTCTACATATTGATATATTGGATTCTGAAGAGTTCAAATCTATTCTTCATGATTCAAAATATAGCTATTTTCTGATCTAAATCTTTAGACTGGCTTGAATTATTAGTTAGATTATTTTACTAGTACATATCTCACGTCCGTAAATTCATTTTAGAACTTTGAAACATAGACACAAACTCGGAGAAGGTTAATTCCTTCTAGGAATTGATTTGTAACTAGGAGAGATGGCCTTTTCTCAGCATAGCTGGCACGCAATGAAGAATAGGAGAAAAAACTGATGAAATTACTGTATATTGGAACCAACCGGCAATCACGGGCGTCTCCATCCAAAAACGAAGGGAAAATTATGAACAAGCATCAAATGGAACGTATGAATCTAATCTCCTAAGCTAAACTGTACGGGAAAAAAATTAAAAAGCAGAATTGCAATCAATTTGCAACTTCAACACCCCCCTTTTCCAATAAAGAATCAATGAATCAGTGGGACAATACTCCCTTCTGCTAGATGTCTATCTCCCAAGTATAAACTAACCTCCTTAAATTATACACAGCCCCCTCTACTTTCCTCCTTCGCCTATAAATCTTTTCCCCATTCGGTTTGCATCAACCAAAATTCGTCTCTTTTGAATCGTATGGCAAAAGCCCCATATGTCCTTCGATCCTTCCGTGGCACATTAACCAAAATAACTAGCCTGAATAAGGAAAGCACATTGCCACCTCAAGTGATGTACTGCTGCCTTTTTAGGCACTGGCGTAAATCTATCATCTTGGGCTAGTCATACCAAAATCCAGTTACCCTCTTTGGGTTTTAAGACTAAGCTTCCGGCTTTGGTCAAGTTTAAGTCTTGTAAGCAGCTCCTGAGACTGGTCACAGATACAACCTGGGAAGGGATTAGCGAAAAAGCTCTCCTCTGTCCTTGGTGAATCACCTGGCTGTCTGAGATAAGGTGCACCTACCCTGTTTGAATGTATATCTTTAACCTTGGAAGAAAATTTTTCCCAAGATATAGCACCCTTATCCAGCTTATCAATCAGTTTTACAAATCTTAATCTGGAAATGAAAAAGGAAACGAAAAACCTCTCAGAAATGCATATTGTATAAAATTTTCAAAATAGGGACACGTATTTGGCATTGAGAACTGACCTGTCAGGATTTATAGTCTTCCTGAATCCCTCAAACCTCCTATGGCCCTGCACTGCCTTAGCCATATTTCCATCATAAGTGTAGACAAAGACATCACTTTCCAGGGCAACAATGTAATCCAATGCAGCAAGGCGATTTTGATATGGTTTGAAGGGCTCCAGTTCTTCCTCTGTTGTCAGGGTTGAATGAGTGAATACGTTAGGGTACTCAGATCGGAAGGCATCTAAACTGTTTCTTCCATAGATCGGCCCTGCAACTATGTAGATTTTTGTTGTAGAAGGGTAGCCCATGGCTTTGAGAAAAATGGTCGCCTCTCTAGGGGACATAGGGCACCCCCCTTGCAATCGTCTTTCAATGGCATTGATCTCTTTCTCCTTCCAGTGCTTAGTTTCATACCTCATAGTCTTGAGTTCCATAGCCTCCTCTGCTGTGAGGTTATGACTGCATCCGGTAAAGGCCAGCATGTCTTTCTCATATCTATTACAGAAGAAAGAATCCAAACAAGAAATGTCAGTTTGGCGGCTCATAACTGAACGAAGAACGGACAACAAATGGGTGAAACTACACGATGATACCTTAAATGAAGGGCAATATATGGTTCGTTATTGGATCTTAGCCTGTTGACCAAAATTTTTCCAAGCTCTTCAATCTCTGGTGAGTACCTGAGAGCTTCGTAATTGGCACGACATCTGAGCTTCTGAATATGAGAAGCAAGGCCGTTATTGGCAAGTCTGGAATCTGTGTGAGTAAAATGTATGACCTTGTGTCGCTTCAACAACTTGGAAATCTCGTTTCTGTAATAACTAGCCTGCAAAACAAGTATGTAAGTAAGACCACTCCACATTTCTTGAATTGTGTGAATCTAGTCACATAGTTGGATTATTTCCACACCTTTGACCAGGAAACAGGAGCCTTCATAAGCGGTTTAACATTTGCATGCTCGGCAGGAACATACTCGACTATGTCAATGTCGTCTTTCAAAACATTCATGAAGTGCCTCCAGTCAAAAATATCTTTGAAGTCGCTGAAATATATCAGAGGGGCTATTATATATGTTTCGGAAAAGAAGGATACTGTGAGGAGTCAAATTACGAGCACCGCACTTATGAAATCGAAAATTTACCTGGGATCTGTCCAAAAGGATTCATGATCAAGTAAAGGAAGAACCAGAGTGGCATTCATGAGCTTTGCAATTGCAACCATATCACATATCTGCAGGATAAAGCAGGTTCTGAGAATTAGCCATGAAAAGTATAATCTGGGAGGCTGGGAAATAGAACAATTATCACAATCTTATATTTCAGTTGATCTTACTCCTGTTCTCATTTGATTTAACCCGCCGTTAGCATGAACAAGCAGATAGCCATTTGTCTTTGTATCTGCCCCTGAAAAATTACAAAAGCGGAACAATGAGTCATAAACGTATACATTAAGCCCACCTACATATGCTTTATAAGAATTCAGAGCAGTCCTACATACTTATTCGCCTCCTGGGTCGAGAGATGCATTTATAATAGTTGCCAGTGTCGGGCTTCATCCATATTTCCTCAGTCTTTTGAAAAGAAAAGAAACAGAACAAGGAAAAGAAAGCGTTAAAAATCATGAAAAGTGAAACTAAAAGTGATATAGAGCTATAAAAATGACAGTTACATCATCATCTCTCAACTACGGGGTTTATATTCTATAAATAATGCTCATTACATCATCATCATCTCTCACAACTCTAGCGTGATATTCTATAAATAATACTGGTTACATCATCTCTCGCGACTCCTAAACCAGTCCAAATACTCAAAACGTTAAAGAAATAACAACCCCAGGCTCTCGTAACTCTGACCCAGATATGAAACAACATGAACTCTAAACAAATCCATTCAATTAAAGAAAGCTAAGTAATTAGCATATCAGAAATTTTTTTCATCATTTGAAGTCAAATTCAAAACCAACGCCATGAAAAACAGAATGAAGCCTATCCTTCTTGTATCCACAGTTATTCTAAATTTAGAAAGCTAATCGATATAAAACAGAGGATCTGGAAGAAACTTGAATCTGAGATTCTCGTTTAATGAAATAAATTAATGATCGGTAACTTCGTAAACAAAAGCAAGACGGGAAGAAAAAATCCAAAATCACTTACGAGTAATCTCTCAGGGACATGCTTGGGCAAGGAGGTTTCTCTCTCAGTGACGGCCCTCTGAGCCGATGCCCAATCCTGCTTGAACCTCTGCAACATCAATTGACCATTTTCTAAGCTCCTCCTATTAACCTCCGAGGCAACTCCTAGAAACGCGGCCTTCAAAAAAGCCGTCATAACCAACATCAACGTCAACATCCATAAAACTCTACGACTTATATTCTTCCCCGATCTCATCGACGCAACCACCATGGATGCCCAGATATAGAATTGCTCAATGCAGTGGAGGAGGCGCACCGGTAAACAGAAGAGCATCCGCGTGCGAAGCAGGATGTACCTGATGACGTGATGGCGTTGGGCGTGATAGTGGTGGAGTTGGGACCCGCCACCGGCACCAGATTCATTAGAGTCGTCTTCACCAACGTCGGAGTAATCAGAATAGCCAGACTGTTTCTCAGGGTCGGCAATATTGTCTGCGACGCGTCGTCTAGGCAAGGTGGGGCCGGCGATCCTTGGGCTTGTATTGCAGGAGCTGGTAGGGCCGCCGGACGACATGACCGGTGCCGGAAAATAACAATAAAACGGCAACCCCGAATCGGGAAACCAAGTTTTCGGAGAAAAGGAGAAGGCAAATTAATTAAAGAGAGGATTAGGAGAGAAGAAGGAAGAAGAGGTTTTTTCTTTTCTCTGTTGGTGTGGTGGCGATGAGAGAGAAAAGGGAGAGAGTGGGTTTTCGGTAATGGTATCGTGAGATTGGGGGGTGTGAAAAGGAGAACGAGAGAGGCTCCGAAATCCCAGGAGGGTGCTTCAGCGGAGGCAATGTGTCATTTTTCTCTCAGGTTTCAGTGTTCTGATATGCAACGTCTTCCTCTTCCCTCCCTTTCTCTCTCTCCCTCCTTCCCTCTCTCTCCCTTTTATATAACCGCGACGTGTTCTCATTCATGTGCCATTTAGATTCTTCAGAATGATTGTGATTTTGTGCATCGAAAAATCAAAACAGCTAAATTTTTAGAGCCTTATGACTTATTTGCCCTTTGATCTCAGATCTTAAATTTTAATTCATTTTATTTGATATTATCTCTGAAAGTGAAGCACTTCTATATCTTTCAACTATCATTATTTGATGATTTGGGGGGAAATGAGGATAAGCATAAAAAATCATGCTGAAATATGGTGTTGTTTTTTTTTTTCTTGATTAATTTATATTGAAGATCGTATAGTTCATTGATGCGTAATTTTGAAATACTATTTTGGAAATTATTTGATCATTATTATTAATTAATTTATCTCAAGTTCATGTATGAAGACGTGTGAGCGTGATATTCTGATGGATATTTTTTAAATTTGATATTAAACTAAATTTGATTTGAAACTGATTAAGATCAGATGCCTGATCTTATAATTTATAGGTGGTATCTATCATCTCCATTTTCTGCTCGTCTTGTTAAATGTACAGTTCAGATAAATTTTACCTAACTTAACAATTTAGGATCAATTAATGAGAAATTATGTTCATAAAATATTTTTTAAAATAAATCTAACGGAAAACAAACACTTTTAATATCTTATTACGCTTACTACCTATCTGCGTCTATACGAACTACTATAACTTATTTGTGATGTATTTGAATTTAATAAAAATAGATATAATTAATTTCAGATTACAAGTTTTCATTTCTTCATATTCTTACTATGACATTTTCTTAAGTATATACTATTCTAAGAAAAATGCCAAACTGAATATTTTAATCGGAATCCTTATCTATTTGTTTGGAAAAAAATATAGAGTCAAGTGTTTATTAAAAAATCATATACTTAGTCATATTTTCAAGACAGCTGCTTATCTTTTAATCAAAGGACTTGACAATAAATAAAAATATAAGTTTAAAAACTATAAATATGTTTATGTTTGAATCTTTCTTTTTCTTCTTTTTTTTTTTTTTGAATTTGTGACCCAGTTGCCTTTTTTGATTGATTACTAGTTTTAGTACGTAAACTTTAATATTGACTGTTTTGTGAGAGCTTTTAATCTAGACTTCAATTATAAATAAAGGTCAAAGCCTGGCTACAACTAAAACATTACTCAGGCCGAAAAAAATTAATTTTTTTTTAAGTGATTACAAAGATTTCCTAACACCCCAAACTACAAGGGCTAAAATCAAGTAAAATGTTCAGGCAAAAAAAAAATCAAGTAAAATGTATAAATATCAAGAAGATAAAATTCAATCACAAAGAAAACAAGAAACAAGATACTTCTAATTAAATTCTAAAACTACCAACAGATCGATGCTATAACGAACATATAATTAACATTTCTTGATTAAGATGCTATTTACTTACTACTTCTGATCTTAATTATAAGAGCTAGTTAACTAATTTGAAAAAATTAAGAAAATAAGTTAAATTAGTTATTTGTAATAAATAAGTATTATCTTTCATAAAATATTATTGCTAATTAAGTATGTTGGCTAAAATTATAATTATTAGAAGGACTATCTTGATAAAAATTATATAAATATGAGGGACAAAAAGAATTGGGATCTTATATTTAGGATTAAAATAAAAGTCGAATGAGTTTTTATATTAAGCACCGGAGGTAGCATTTTGAATCCGTAACACCATAAAGAAACCGACCAATAAATTCAAATTCAATAGAAACACACTATTTAATATATATTACCTCCGGTCCTAATTATAATAGCCAGTTGACTAATTTGAGGAGATTAAGGAAGTAAGTTGAGTTAGTTATTTGTCCTAAATAGATGTTATCTTTCCTAAAATATTTTTATTAATCAAGTGTATTGACTAGAACTATCATTGTTAGAAGGGCTACTTTGAAAAAATATATAAATACGAGAGACATAGTGGATTGAGGTCTTATATTTAGGATCAAAATAAAAATCAAATAAGATCTTATATTAAGGATCGGAAGTAGTATGACATAAAGCCATAAACTTAAGGGAATTTAACTGAAAGATTTTGATCACAATTTCGGTGTATGTGTATAATATGGTACGTGTAGGAGACGCAAAATCCACGTCCTTTAGGATTTGGTTATAATAAATTAAGATTAAGAAGTTCACGTTTTGGGAACTACGAATTCACTTTATATGCCAATGCCGTGCGTAGAGGCTCCATAATTAATCCCTTTCAAAATCAAAGTGTCTCATTAATCACAAAGTGTGACATTTACTCCTATCAAATCATAATCCTCTTTGCTTCTCAGTTAGGAAACGCGAGTTCATAATTGTCTGAAGATAAAGTTTATGTAAATTCAATTTAAAGTTTAAAAGATGTTTTACGCAAAGGTGTTCCCCTTGTTATTGCAGAGTCAATCCTTCCATCATGAAAACTAATTGACCACATAACTGCAGTCTAAAATCACTGGGAAACCAAGACAACGTAAAAAGGAAAAAAAAAAATCTTTCCTTTTCCTAAGACAATAATTTAAAATTAAATTGAGGCAAAAAATAAAGTTAATGACGAACACAAGTGTTTATATTATTTTCAAAATTTTCATTAAACTTCTTTTGGCCTAATAAATTTTTTTTTTCAAAATTCAAGGAATAATATAGGTGAATTGGCGCCACAAGTAAGGTAAACCGCTCACACTCTACATTAATTGGCATTGATTCATTTTACAGGCTTAAAGCCTTAAACTAATTTATCACAATCAAGAATTTGTAGTTAACTTCTTCAGTTGGTTTCAAGTTGGAAATTTTTTCCAACCTTGCTTATATTAAATAAGATAGTTAATAAAAGGAAAAAAAAAGAATTACATTTAGACTTTAATTGTGGAGACAAACTGACAAATGAGAATTAATTATTATTACTCTCCCAGTGACTTATATTAGTTAGACTAAACTATTATTTTAGAAGCAACTTCTACCGTGAATTGAAAGGAGTTCACATGATATATTAGTATATCTCAAACCAAGTACTAATTCTGATTTTATTTATAAGTTATTTTTAACATGAAAATTAATAAAAATCTTAAACCTTATTAATTCTATATTTAAATTTAACAATTGTCTACTTTTATCTCCATGCAATATATACATTTTTTTAAGAAAAATGATAATTTACACAATGATAAATAAATAACAAAAGAGTACATCCATTTCAAAACTTTGTCTTTAAGTTTAATCATTTTCCAATTCTATGAGTCTTTAATATATATACATATATTCTCTTATCCGATTTATAAGTTACTTCTAACATGTTTATACAGATTAATAAAAATATTAAATTTTATTAACTCTATTTTAAAATTTAATAATTTTTTAACTTTATCCTTATTTAATACGATACATTATACCTAATAAAAACCAAACCAATAGAATAATAAATTAGGGGTAAAATTATACATTTATATTTAAAATTTCTCTCTCTGTCTTATAAATATTATAAAAAAAACTGCTTCTCTCTTTATAAATAAAATCAAAGCAATTCTTCTTTAAAAAAAAACAACATTTTAAAAAATAAATTAAAAATAAAAGTATATATTCATATAATAAATTTGATGAGGCTGCTTACGTTAAAAAAAATATTCTGAAGAAATTTCTTCCTCCCTACCCTATAAATAAGATAGAGGAATATAACCTATAGTTTGTTTTTTTCTGCGGGCGAATCGTTGGTGGCTTTTTCCCCTTGCGAGGGACAAGTAAATAGGAATGAAGTACCCATGATTGTACAGAAAAAGGGAAGGACGGTTTAGGGATTTCATGTGAGAAGAGAGGGGTGCGGTGAATGCGTGTGGATGGGCCGACCCGTAGGTTTTGTTACATTGAGAATTTTCCTCGATGAACGCGCCGTTGAAAGAGAGATCGAGTCCAACTCCAAAAGGACCTGTCACGCTTTCGATTTGACAGTTTGACCTCCCCCGCTGGATTTCCTCATCCCGTGGGCCCATCTCTACCCTCGTCACTTGCATCCCATTCATTGGCCCACGTGTCATGTTACAGGAAATCCCGCATCCCCACTGGTTGTTTTTCCTCATAAATTTTTTCTCGCCGTACTCCTTTTTAAATACTATCCTGCCATTAAAAAATTATTTTGAAGAAGACTAAATTCATATTTTATGGATTAAATTCAAACAGTTATTGTCTTTAGAAAAGGGTGCCATCTCATCATTTCCATTCGAACCTCATGCTAAAAGTCATGTTTAACAATGTTTAAGGAAGGAAAAAAAAAAGGAGTGGGCTATGATAAAATGCATTAAGAACCAGTTTGAATAGCTTATAAATAATTTTTTAATAATAATTTATAAAATACAAAATAAATATGTAAAAAAAATTTTATTTTAATTTATAAAAAAATATGTTTATAAATCTGTTTAAATGTCATGTCAAACAGGCCTTAAATTGAATTCTGAATTGTTGCTGGATATGGGCGTGTGGCCCATCTTTGAACCTCTTAAATGTATGTGCCTTGTATTCAGTGGAGTTGTTACAAGTAGGGGTGTGCATGAAGCCCAAATGCCCGCAGAGCCCGCCCGAGCCCGAAGAAAAATTACTCAGCCCAACCCGAAAAAAAAGAGCTCGAAAAAGAATGGGCATCTTTGGGCTGGGCATTTCATGGGCAGGGCTGGGCATCGGGCAGGACATGCTGCCCTGCCCATTTGGCCCTGCCCAGATTATATATATTATAATTTATAAAATAATATTAATATATTACATTTCTTTACCTAAAAAAAAGTTATCTCCCTCCTCTTTGCAATTTAACTTATTATTATTACATGTCTATTAGTTTTCTATTTTAGGGGATCTAATTCTTCTAAAGAAGCAGTAGTATCTTGTTTTTAACTTGTTCTTCGTGAGCTTTATTGTGCATATCCTATTATTTGTTGTTGTTGTAGTGTTGGCTATTTATAAGTCAATCTTCCCCTCTATGTCATTAACAACTTTCTTTGTTAGAGAATGGAGTTCATACATTATATATTTGTATAAATAAACAATTTTGAATATTTATGCAAGATAGAAAACAAGATTGGGGTAGGAGCATGGAAAGAAAATTGGGGTTTAATTATCTGAATTACATGTTTCCTATTTAATTTATATTTAGTTATTTTGTATTAATTTTTTATGAACAAGTCATATGATAGAAAGAAGTCTTTTAGTTGTATGGACTGCTAACTGCATTGTATCGCATAATAAGTATTTACATATTAAAAGTCGTTATATTACATTATTATGAGATTATAAGATTTTTTATTTTTCTTTTTACAATTATTTTCACCCCATTTTTATATGGTCTATGTTATTCCTGTTAGCCTATTGCTTCAGTTTTAATATCTTTTTGCAATCCTTTAGGTAACATTTAATTTTTGCCACTTAAATGGATAATCAAGTTTCTATTACATCGCCATCCCTGGCTCCCAATGGAATATCTCAATGTGCTTCAACCCCTCTTCAATTTTTTCAGATGTTTTATTCTTTTCTCAACTTTCTGGAGATTAATGCAAACCGTTTGAATTTCAAGACTTTAATTACAATCTTGAGAGTTGTTTTGTTCTAAATAGATTATGAATATTATTTATTTGGATATTTCCTAAGACTTGTTTTGAATTATTTTTGGATAATTTTAATGTGTGAAAATATAAAATTATGAAATGTAATTTTCAGGTATGGATGAAAGTTTTTTACATGTGATATCGGTAGGTCATCACCATTTGGGCAGCAAAGCCCGCCCTGCCCAGCCCGCCCATGCCCAGCCCAAAATGGTTAGGGCTTCTATGGGCAGGGCCGGGCAGCGGGCTGCAAAATGCAGCCCGTTCATGTTTCGGGCTGGGCATCGGGCAGGGGTTCTGCCCTGCCCAGCCCTGCCCATGTGCACCCCTAGTTACAAGTGCAGAATGGGGGTGTGGGTGGGGAAACCATTCCACGTTTACTAGAAGAGCGGAGCATGAATTAAAAAAGAATAACTGCAACACTGTTTCTCTAACTCTCTAATCCACTTCTTTCTAAAAAACTCGAATCGATCAAGAGTTATTGATTAATTGTGATTGGATCAAAGTCAACCCAATTATGAGAACACATAGTTAGAAGCATTTTTTTTATAAAACGAAATAATTTCCTCCACATATTTAGTTCTGTCATGAGTTCCACTTTGGGGAATGTCATAAGTATTGTGAGACTTATAAATTCAAGGGGCTCTCTCTCCCAATAGGCTAGTCTTTTGGGATTGGACTTTCCTCTTGGGTTTATGCTTATCACCTTGGTATTTTCATTAAGAGTCGACCAACCGGAAAGGGCTACCTACGAAGGGTTCTGACCGGTAAGAAGACCAAGTGAAGTGTCGTAGAGTGGAGCCGCCAGAGACGTCGGCTCTCAAGAGAGGTGCTCTGTTATGAGTCCCACTTTGGGGAATCTCACAAGTATTGTGGGGCTTATAAGTTCAAAGAGCTCTCCCTCCCAATGGACTAGTCTTTTGGGATTGGGCTTTTTTCTCAGGCTTATGCTCATCACAATTTCGTATACCGTAAAAATATTTTTAAAATCATGGTTTATTTTTTATTTAAATACCTTCTAAAACATAGATGTCACAGACTGTGTTTTTTTTTTTTATTAAACTCAAAATAAGCTAAATCATTTCAAGCTAAAAAAAAAGAAAGAAAATATAAAATTCAACCTAGTTGACTTGTGGTTAATTAGTCCAGTTATTGACCCGAGTTGAATTTTAATACTCCTCCGGTCCTTATTATAAGACCCCATTTGACTTTTTATTTGGTCCTAATTATAAGACCCCAATCCATTTTGTCTTTTATATTTATGCTTTTTTTTTCAAGATAATCCTTCTAATAATAATAGTGTTAGTCAATATACTTAACTAACAAGGATATTTTAGGAATGACAACACTTATTTATTATAAATAACCAACTTAACTTACTTCCTTAATCTCTTCAAATAAGTCAATTGGATCTTATAATTAGGACCGGAGGAGTACTATATTTTTTTTCTTAATGAAAAATGGACTGTGCCAAATTTAAATGGAAGTTTCATAAAATTATTATTGGTGAAGTGTTACATTAAAAAAAAAACCAATAATGAAGTTGGAATAAATGGAGACGTGGAATAAGTGAGGGGGGCATGAGTAGGATTTGTGAAGAGGGTGGCGGTGGGGAATAGAATAGGAATGAAGGAAGGGACCAAAAGAAGGTTGAACGCGCTGAATCTTGAAAGCTATGTTCGCAGTCGCAGCCAGCACGATCCAAAGTGTCTTCCTCTTCCCCCTTTCAATTTCAAAAGCATGCACCGCACGAATATGCCCCTATTTCTTTCTTTTTTTTTTTTTTTTTAAATACTTTCATTTCTATTTATTTTGGCCTAATTAATGGTGTTACGGTTACGTTGCCGCGGATTGAGACAGCGACTTATTTTTTCTGGAAGGACCAACCGAGAGTTTGTTTTCCTTTTGAATGCACGCGAATTGGGGGGGAGTTAGTAAGGGGCAACCAATGAGGTTACAAGAAAATGCCTTTGCCAAAGTGATCATCAATAATAATATTCCTCCTAAATTTGGTGAGCTCTGTAGTCTATTTATTATCTTATTATCCGGTTCTAAATGTAAATTATTTATAGTATATTTAATTTTTATTTTTTAAATTTTTATTCTCATTTAATAAATATGGTAATGAGTTGAAAATATAGAGAGAGAGAGAGAGAGAAAACTTTAGTAAGTGTAAAATTGAAAAACATAATCAATTTAATTTATTTTTTGGAATGTAAGAATGTTTCACAAATAACTTGTATTTAGGATTAGGATAAGCTTTAATTTGAATTTGTCGTAACATTTAGTTTGTGTTATTTTTTTATTCTTAATTATTTATTTTTTATTTGTCACATTCTCATACCACACTTTCCTATACCTTCTCTTTCATACATTTTTTAAAATACAAAAAATTTAGATGAGTTCAAATCTAAAAGTTCAACAGGACATTTTCTTATTTATTATGATAGCGTTTTGTTTTTTTTAAAATGTATTTATTGTTTATAACTAATTTTTCATTATACTCCTTCTATCCCATTTTATAAGTAACAACTATCATCTCCTTTTTGTTCCTAAATATAAGCAACATTTGTAGGATATATTAAATTTTTGTAGCAAATTTTCTAATTTACCTTCATTAATTACTTATTTTAATACTCAATATATTTATTATCTTATTTTCTAAACCATCATCTCTCCATCACACATTTTCTTTCTTCTATAATTCTTTATATTACAATAATTTTTTATTCTCTCTTTTATACTTTCTTTTCCTCATAAATAAAGGCGTTTTACAGAAAAAAAAAACTTCTAATTTTTACATATTTATAGTTTTTAACTAATTTTAGCTAAATTTTTTATCTACATGATAAGTTGTAATGTTGCTTATAAAAAAAAAACGGAGAGAGTATATAAATTAAATACTTGAAGCGTATAGTAAAAATTGGAAGGATTAGTGGAATTTGACATAACCATATTAGTTATATTTAAAAAAAGAAAGCAAAGAGGTTATGGGTGGCCACAAAATGAAGAAAACCGGGATGTCATGATGGGGTTTTGAAATTGAGGTGGTCCGTTTGGTGGGTGACCTCTACTGTCCATAAATAAATCCCTAAAACTGATGCGTGGCGGCCAGAGAGAGCTTGAGATCTCAGCTTTAACAGAACCACGTCGCAACTAATTTCGATGTTACTCCACTGGCAGTACCTTCAATTTCAGCCCAAAATATGGATTTAAAAAACACCCCCACTGGTGTCCCGTCCCATATTACCCGTCCCATTTTGAAAATATTATCAGTCACTCTGGTTCTGGTGTCACCAACATTCAACACTGTCTCAACTCTTAATACTTCTCGCTTCCCTGATCCTTAATATTAGACATATTTAACTAATTTGATTAGATTAATAAAATTAGGTAAGTTAGTTAATTATAAGAAAAGTGACATATTTTTTCTAAAATACTATAATCATTTTTCTTAATATCCCATCTCTCCCTTCTACTTGATTGTGGTTGAGGAAGTATTCATAGGGATAATTTAGAGAAAACTGATAAATACGATAAATGAGTATTATATTTAGGACCAAAACCAACTTAAAAATTAGATTCTATATTAAGAATCGGGAGGAGTACAATCTTATTTTTTTGCTTGTTCATTAAATTATGAGTCAAACTCATCCATATCTGCTTA
Source organism: Neltuma alba (assembly GCF_004799145.2). Classification (NCBI taxonomy): domain Eukaryota; kingdom Viridiplantae; phylum Streptophyta; class Magnoliopsida; order Fabales; family Fabaceae; genus Neltuma; species Neltuma alba. The sequence goes on along the minus strand of NW_021636982.1, from coordinate 742,255 downwards.
AAATCTAACCTCATAACACGGGATAGCATATAATACATCCTTAAATCTTCCTTATGTTAATAAAAACTGGATCTAATAAAAGAAACTGGTTCTTCATAATGTATTGAACTAATATTTGAATTTTTAATTAAAAAAATGCAAATCTCTAGCCCATAATTTTTTTGGGTTTGAAAAAAGGAATCATATATATAGAATGTCAATATATTAAGAGGTAATACAAACTTTGGTCTTTTACGTTTATCTTTATTTTGGTTTTAGTCTCTTAAATTTCAAATCATAGGTTTTGGTCTTTCAAATTTCTTTTCATTTATAACATTTGTTCCTATAATCCAATAAAAATTTAGATTATTTTATCTCTTTAAGGAGACTAAGATCACAATGAGAACAAATTTAAAAGATGAAAGATTATATTAACAGATATATCAATGAAGGGAAGGAAGTGCACAGCGTCCAACAGGCAGAGTGCTTCATGCAAAAGTATGCCTACCTTAATATAATGAATGAATCAAAAATAATGAAGGATGGTAGGGAGGGAGGCGTGTGAAGCATTAAATGTAGGAAAAGGGAAGGAACCCATCAGCCAAGTGCCACCTAACCAAACATTTAGTTTTTATACGCCCATTGCCTAACTTGGAGAAACACCCAACAACATCAAATTAACAATTCTCGTAACATCAAATTGTGTTTGTGTGTGTGTGTGTGTGTCTGAATCTATACCCTCCTTCCCTTTCATTATATACATAGTTATGGCCCACACGATCGACAATTTGTTCTTCCTTTCACGCTACCAGAATTCCATTCTTCACAGATCACATTGATTATTCCATTGGACTCCTCACAAGTCGCATAGTAACAAATCACAGAACGTGGGCCTCCATCTCCTTAAATCATTATAAAATGACATATGTACATACACCGCATGTGTATATATGTAATTTCCAAAGAAAATGCGACAAAAAAGGGCTTACTCTTTCATAGCTTCTTTCATGCTCATGTGGTAGTTGGTTTTGTTTGAAATGCTCGTGCTCACTCCCTTATGTTTATCATCATAACACTAAATCTCACGTTGGTTTTCCGTTTTCTGTTATTTTTTCCAATATGGATACATGCCTCGGTTATGTCTGAGTATTGTCTGTTGATATGAATATCCGAATGACTTAGATTCGAACAATGTTCCGGCTATTTGAGGCTTGTCTTCACACACACTCAAAATTACAACTGTGTTTAAGTGGTCAAATCACATTTTTCTAAGACTGTGGGTCTGTTTGGTAATACGATGAAACTATAGTTTTGGGATCCAAATTATGGTTTGGGTCCCAAATTTGCCAAACAATGAGGGAATCAACAAGCCGCAGTTTTAGGCTAAAACCATGGTTTTGGACTTAAAACCATGGTTTCAAAAGAAGTGAATCCATTCTGCTTCTGACTCAAATTAGAGAGTATGATTGTACTTGTCAGAGTAGATCTTAATGATAATATGACTTTAACACACCCCTCACTTATTTTTTTATAAACATATTTAATCTTATTTTTTATAATATATATACACATATTAATTATTTATTAATTACATTATCTTATATATTATTAATTGTGTTGGTAAAAAATATATTATTAACAATTTTATTCATTCAAATTAAAATATATTATAAAATCCATATTTTATGTAATTATCATATTAACTTATGCCTTTTTTTAATAATTTGTACATATAAAAAATATTTCTGATAACAACTATTTAAACACTTGCACTTTATTAGAATTATTTTTTCACAAAATTTATTCTCCAGAAACTATTTTTCAAACTATGATTTGGTTTCATCCAAACTTTTATTTTGCTAGTTGGCAGATCTCCGCTGGTTTTGATAGAGGAATAATAATTTTTTTTGTTGAAATTAAAACATAGAATAATATTAAGTAATGGGCTGGCAAAAAAAAAAACATTAAGTAGATGGAATTTAATGCAGGGAAGGATTATTTTAAAAGAAAATAAAACACGGCCCGCACCTGTAGGATTTGTACTGGGGTCAGGTCTCTCTTCTTCATGTGGAGAGACGTACAAAAGACGGAGAGATAGACACGTATTGATGATAGGCAATTGGAAAATCTGTGTTTTTGTTCCTTACGTGTTCCAAATTTTGCATTATGAGCATAAAATCCTGTTGATATGGAGATTTCGTTCGCAGGAGAAATAAAAAAAATATTACAAAAAATTTAATAAAGAAGGGGGCATATCTCAAATCTTGACATAACTATCTACTACGTATTGTTTTTAACATAAGAATTAGATAATTAATTTAAAAATTTTACAAAATTAATTAAGTTGGTTAATTTTAATAAATTTGTGTTGTTTTTTTTCCTGAATTATCCTATTTAATCATGTGTATTAGCGATATCTCTTACTGAGAATGCTTTGCAATTAATAAGAATATTTTAGAGAAATCTGAGAAACAAAATGAATTGAAGTATTCGGAATAAAATTCAATGTTTAACTAGCTCTTACATTAAGGATTGGAGGTAGTACTATTTAAAACCAGGAGACTTCTTTTTTGCCAAAAATTTTAAAATAGATATGTATGTATTGTTAATTAATATTAGATGATTAAATAATCATAAAAAAAGCCACACAAGCTGTGAATAAATAATAATTTAATTCACCTTCGATTCTATGTTACTTTATTTTAGTTTATTTATGGATGAAAATGATTACAACATTGTTTCACTATCTAGTAGTAAACATGTTTTATTAAGAAATATAATTACTATTTCTGTGTATGATATTACTACCTCCGATCCTAATTACAAGAACCAATTGACTAATTTGAAAAGAGTAAAGATGTAAGTTGAGTTAGTTATTTGTCCTAAATAGATGTTGTCTTTCTTAAAATATCTTTATTAATCAAGTGTATTGATTAGAACTATTATTGTTAGAAGGGCTACTTTGGAAAAAAATATACTCCTTCGGTCCTTAATATAAGACCCATTTAACAAATTTGATTAGATTAAGGAAGTTAGGTAAGTTGGTTAATTATAAGAAAAGTGACACATTTTTCCTAAAACACCATAATCATCTTTCTTAATACCCCATTTCCCTCTTCTACTTAATTATGGTTGAAAGAGTATCTATAGGGGTAATTTAGAGAAAATTGATAAATATGAGAAATGGGTCTTATATTTAAGAGCAAAACCAACTCAAGAATTGGGTCCTATATTAAGGACCGGAAGAGTATATAAATATGAGAGCAAAGTGGATTGGGGTTTTATGTTTAGGACCAAAATAAAAGTCAAACAGGGTTTTATATTAAGGATTGGAGGTAGTATTCTTTATTTTAGTTTATATATAAGGAAGAAATATAGGTCTATGTGGACCTAAAATTTCTGGAATTGGGATAAAGATGATGGACACTGGAGGGGAAGTGAAATTAACCAACGTGAATGAGTAATGCAAAATGTCCGAGAACAGATATAAATATTAAAGAGATTGACGAATTACAAAAATAGTTATAATCATTTTAAAACTTTAAATAGGATCATTGTCTTTATTTTTTTTTTTGGGTCGGAACTTTATTTTGAATCTTATGGTCTTCTTTGAAAATACACAGATATATAACAAACTGAACATCCCAAGACGGTACAGCTTATGCTATCAGACCTAAACCGTTTTGAGAAAATGTTAAGCACAATAAACTGTAACATGGAAATTAATTTCAACCATCGTTTAATGCTAATCCAAAGAAGTTCTTTCAAAATTTTAATGTTGTTCAAGAAATGATAATGGCAAGTGCTAACAAGGTAAAACTGGTAGGCCAACAAAAATCAACAAGCTAAAATCTGGCTTATAGCTTATGAGTTACAAAAATTGGGAAAGGATCTACTTTTTTTTTTTGGGCTGATGGAAAGGATCTAATTAAAATAAAAGAAAAGAATATTGTTTTAGTATAGGCCCAAAGTCGAAGTAAAAGAATCCTTACGCTTTTTAGGCCAAGGCCTGGTTGGAACATAAGCCCACTAAAAGCCTGGTGATTGTGGGATATAAAACGGCCTTTTTGTGTAAAAAAAAAGTCCGGAAAGCGGATCCATTTGTTTGACCCTGTCATGCTCATGCTCCATCAAATTGGATCAAATATTAATTCGTAATTATTAATATTATAATAAAAACCACAAAGGAGCAACCCAGCTCTTTCCATAAAGAAAAGGCCATAATCAAAAGGCAGTGGCCTCCCTCTTGTATCACCAATGCTTTGCATTACATGTAGATAATTAAATTGGATCTTTAATTTTTGAATCTTACAGCTGATTTAAAAATTAATTACTCTTTGCCGTCTCTTATAGGAAGTTTCACCATAATCTTTGGCGTAGAGATGTCCATACTAAGAGATCATAGATTCACGATGATTATCTTTTAAGCTTAATTTGAATAAATAAATTAGGCAGCAAATTCTCTACGCTTTGTATAAATAACTGATGTCTTGTTTTTGCCAAGGCATGCATTTGAATTCTCTTCTTTTGTTGTTCTTGTAAGTTTGAACCTGCGGGAGATGAATAATTTGCAAATATTTTTTTAAGTGTTTTTTAAGTTGTGAATTTTGTTCTATTTATGTATTTTTTAAGACAATTAAGAGTGATCAATATCATTTGATACAAAATTTATTTTCAATAGGTACATAATTAGCAGCTTAGGCTTCTTTCGAAAGCCATTTTTTCGTCTCTTTTCAATAGTCAGTGTTATTTAAAAGAACTTTTTTTTTTCTGTGTGAAATAAAACTATTATAAACTAATCTTCTTTGGTGTCTAAATATAAAATTATTTTGTAATGTAATTTACACTATAAAATAAGTCTTACATTTAAGACTGAAGGAGTATAAATACTTTAAACCTAGTCATATTTGAGCATCATAAAAATTTTAATCCGCAAGGAATCGTTTTCTTGAGCACAGCCACGTGATGTTTTATTCAAATAAAGATTGTAATCGACCCAGAGAAACCAATTTCTTCAAAACTTGAAAGCAAATTCTCCAGCAAAAAAGGTCGGGAAAAGAAAAAGAAAAAGAAAAAAGAAAGAAGATAAAAAGATAAAAAAGAAAAAAAAAAACACCTTGAAAGCAAATTCCAAGGCTTCATTTTTAAGGAATTATTATTACTACGGGAAGAAATACTCCTATGATTGATTATAACTACCCAAACATGATCATATTAAAATAAAATTATAAAAAAATAATGATACTGAAATATAAGGTGATTACCATGGGAAGGCTAATTTTTGTTGCTAAAAATTGTAAAGAGTTGAAGCAAGCCGGATCATATATTGTGTCACTTCTCTTTTTTTTTATTTCAAACTTAATTACTCTCTCCGGTCTTTTCTATTAAATCATATTAACTACTTTTTTTAAGGATTAAGGAAATTAATTAAAATTAGCTAAATATTAAATTTTTTTTAAAACTTTTTAAATTTAACCTCAATGGTTAAAGCTTATTGGGAGAAAGAACAAAAAAGCCACCTTCTCATTAATAATCAGCAAGACAAAGGATTTTCTTAAAACGGGGAATAAAGTGAAGATTGATCTCTTGAGATGATTTGAGAAGAAAACCAATTTAAATTGACGCATGAATATTTTTACTGTACTAATTAATTCTGGCGCCATGTGGGGTGTTGTTAAGCAAGGATTTCATTGGAGTTTGTTTGTATTTGGATGAAACTTTTCTATCTATGATTCCTGAAGTGACTTTACCAATAACCTGTGTCGTGTGTTATATAATTGGAGTATTTCATAATGGATGGTTCTCAGACAAGATCCTTTTATTGTTGTTGTTGTTGTTTTTTTTTTTTTAATCACACGTGTACCTTTTTTGCCCACAAGAAGGGCTTCATAGATCACACACACGCAACTGTAAGTTTGAACCTGCAAGTTACTCACAAGTGATGAATAACTTGTAAATATTTTGTAAGTAGTTTCTGTTCTCTTCATGTATTTTTTAAAACAATGCAAGAGGGATCAAGATCATTTCATAAGAAATTTAGTTTCAATAAGTAAATGATTAGCAGCTTGGGCCTCTTCCGAAAGCTATTTCTTTATCTCTCTCTCTTTTCAGTAGTTGGTGTTCTTTGAAAGAACTTTTTTCTTCTGTGTAAAATGAAAATATTAAAAAATAATACTCCTCCGGTCTTTAATATAAGATCTAATTCTTAAGTTAATTTTGGTCCTAAATATAAGATCTATTTCTCATATTTATCAATTTTTTTAAATTACCTCTATAGATGCTTCCTTGACCATAATCAAGTGAGGGAGGGAGGATATTAAGAAATATGATTATGGTGTTTTAGGAAAAATATTTCATATTTCTTATAATTAACTAATTTACCTAACTTTCTCAATCTAATCAAATTAGTTAAATATGTCTTATATTAAGAACCAGAAGAGTATAAGTACTTTAAATGGATTAAGAAGCATTCAGTAGGCCCAAGTATTTTGTATTTTGTGGTGTATCCAATATTTTGAACTATTTTTTTTAAGTGTATCCAGCATCGTGAAATATTTTTTGGAGCATCCGGCCCTCTAAAATATTGTTTTAGGTGTGTTTAGTATCCTAAAATATTTTTTTGTGCATCCAACAACAAGGCAAAAAATGAAACCGACTCAGAAATTTTTTTTTTAAGTGATTTTGGGTGTCTCAAACAACCTGATGATGTTGTAATGTTTAATCTTTTCTTGAGCACAGCCACATGATATTTTATTCAAATGAAACTGACTCAGAAAAACCAATTTTTTCAAAACTTGAAAAAGCAAATTCTCTTTGGCAAAAAAATAAAAAGAAAAATCAAATTCTCCGGCCAAAAAGGGTTAAAAAAAAAAAGAAAAAGAAAGGAAGGAAGGAAGATAGAAAGAAAGAAAGAAAGAAAAAGATAAAAAGGTAAAAAAGAAAAAAAAAAGTTGAAGGCAAATTACAGGATTTCATTTTTAAGGAATTATGATTAGTGCAGATTGCCAAAGGGAATACTCCTATGATTGATTATAGCTACCCAAACATATGATCATATTAAAATAAAATTATAAAAAATAATAATATTGAAATATATGATGATTACTATGGGAAGGCTAATTTTCATTTCTAAAGATTGTACGGAGTTGAAGCAAGCTGGATCATATGTTGTTTCACTTCTCATTTTTTTAATTTCAAAATTAATTACCCTCTCCGGTCTTTTCTATTAAATCATATTAACTACTTTTTTTAAGGATGAAGGAAATTAATCAAAATTAACTAAATATTAAAATTTTTTTACAACTTTTTAAACTTAACCTTTAATAGTTATAGCTTAAAAAGGCACCTTCTCGTCAATAATTAACAAGACAAAGGATTTTCTTAAAACTAGAATAAAGTAAAGGTTGATCTCTTACGTTCGTTTGAGAAGAAAATCATTTCAATTGATGCATGAATATTTTTATTGTACCAAACTAAGAGTAAACTACTGTTCACTCTCCCACAAAATGAAACATAATGTGTTCACAACGTATAGTTGTTCTGAAAGGTTTCAGCACAATACAGATGGAATTATTAACATCTAGTTGCCTTTCTGAGAATAAATTATTATTAGGATAAGGTATTTAAGTATCTCTGACGTATTTATGAATAAGCGTCCAGCATTTAAAATTTCTTCTAACTTTATATACTCGAAAATTATTATTTCATAGCATTTCTATCCTGAATCGTTATCCGCTGTTAATTTTGACCGTTACGGACATCGGTCAAACCGCGTAATTTAACAATCAAACTTAATGGCGGATAACGGCTAACATATTTTTGCGACAAAAATAAACTTTTTGGGCATATAAAAGCAAAAAAAAAATCCACATAGATACTTTCGAGGTATTTAAGCACTTTATCCTATTATATAATATGTAGTATAACATATTTCTGGCAGTAAAAAGAAAGTAGTGAAATATATGAAAAAAAATTCAATATTCAATATATACGGTCCAATGTTTTGGCCGAAAAAATATATACGGTCCAATGGGGTTCAGATATTACCATATGCTGCGTTGGTAGGCATAGGACACGTGCTGTGGCCAAAAAAAGGCAAAGGATACGTATCTTCTAACCTTTAGACAAAACAAAGGAGATGCAAATTCTGTTTGGGTTTGTTTTTCCTTGAATATGATCAGATTTATTAGCATGCTTGCTGCAATTTACTTTTGCCTTCAGTATCAGACTCGTGCATACATATAAATGCAGGTTGTGAGCATCCTTAAAGCTTCCATGGTTTCAACATCAGCTTTGACAATTGGCCTGAAGGAATTTTTATCAAATAATATTAAAGAAGAGGGCAAAACAAAGAGTCGAAGCAGTGGCTAGTGCTTCATTTTCTCGATTCTCTCTCGTACTTCTGTCTTGTTGTTTTGAAGAAGTGTGATGGCTTATGGTAGAATAAATGATTATATAATGGTGGTGAGGTGCTCAACGTATTTGCTTTATCTAGTAATTCTCCTTCGCTTTCCTATCAATTACAGAATTTGCAACCCTCCTATTCTAGATCAAGAGAATTTCTAAAAATTTCATAAAACAGGTGGACGATTTTTTTGCCCCCTTTCAGGTGATGGGGAGCCATTTCCTTCTATGAATTTCATCCATAATCACATGGCTTAACTTTTCCATACATTGAGTGAAAATATATGGAGAAATCAGATCCCCTTTCCCCATTCCTATGTACAACTTCTGGTTCTTATCACATAATCAATTTGAAAAAATTAAGAAAATTAATTAAGTTAGTTAATTATAATAAATTTGTGTTGCCTTCTCTAAATTATCCTATTTAATAATGTGCATTAAAAATATCTTTTAGTGAGAACACCTTGCAATTAATGAGAATATTTTAGAGAAAATATTATAAATTTGAGAGACAAAGTGGATCGATATCTTATATTTAAAATCAAATTCAATCTTTAACTAGCTGTTATATTTAACCATTGTACTATGGAAATTAATTTCAACCATCGTTTAATGCTAATCCAAAGAAGTTCTTTCAAAATTTTAGTGTTGTTCAAGAAACGATAACTAACTTAACTAATTTTTATAATATACTCAAATTAGTCAACTAGTTTTTATTTTAAGGAACAGAGGTAGTATATCATAATTTATTTCCTGTTTTAGGTGATTTTATTTTTCTTCAATTATTGTAATTACCAAAGAAGAGCTAAAGAGGCGAATATACTTAATTAGCAAGAACATTTTAGGAAAGCAACACTTATTTATTAAAAATAACTGACTTAACTTATTTCTTATTTATTTAAATGAAGCCAACCCAGAAGAATCAATTTCTTCAAAACTTGAGAAAGCAAATTCTCTTTGGCAAAGAAAGAAAAAGAAAAAGCAAATTCTCTGACAAAAAGGGGTCAAAAAAGAAAAAGAAAAAGAAAAAGAAAGGAAGGAAGAAAGGGAGGAAGAAAAAGATAAAAAAGTAAAAAAAAAAAAGTTGAAAGCAAATCACAAGAGTTTATTTTTAAGGAATTTTGATAACTGCAATCTGCGGTCTGCCGAAGGAAATACTCCTATTACTGATTATAGCTACCCAAACATGATCATATTAAAATAAAATTATAAAAAATGATAATATTGAAATATACTGGGATTACTATGGGAAGACTAATTTTCATTTCTAAAGATAGTAAGAAGTTGAAGCAAGCTGGGTCATACTTCTCATTTTTTTTAATTTCAAAATTAACTGCTCTCTCCGGTCTTTTCTATTAAATCATATTAACTACCTTTTTAAGGATTAAGGAAATTAATTAAATTCACTAAATATTAAAAAAATTTGTAACCTTTTAAACTTAACCTTTAATAGTTATAGCTTAAAAAGCCACCTTCTCGTCAATCAACAAGACAAAAGATTTTCTTAAAACTGGAATAAAGTGAAGGTTGATCCCTTACGTTCGTTTGAGAAGAAAATCAATTTCAATTGACGCAAGAATATTTTTACTGTGCTAAACTAAGAGTAAACTACTCTTCACTCTCCCACAAAATGAAACATAATGTGTTCACAACATATAGTTGTTCTGAAAGGTTTCAGCACAATGCCTATGGAATTATTAACATCTAGTTGCCTTTCTGAGAATAAATTATTATTAGGATAAGGTATTTAAGTATCTTGAAGTATTTAAGAATGAGCGTCTAGCACCTAAAATTTTTTCTGACTCCTATATACTCCAAAAATATTATTTCACGGTATTTCTATCTTGAACTGTTATCCGCCGTTAATTTTGACTGTTATGGATATCAGTCATACTGTATAATTTAACAATCAAACTTAATAGGGGATAACAACTAATGTATTTTTGCTACGAAAATAAACTTTTTGGGCATATAAAAGCAAAAGAAATCCACATGAATACTTTTGAGGTATTTAAGCACTTTATCCTACTATTATTTACTTTATAATATGTAGTATAACATATTTCTGGCAGAAAAAAGAAAGTAGTGAAATATATGAAAAAAGATTCAATATTCAATATATACGGTCCAATGTTTTGGCCGAAAAAATATATACGGTCCAATGGGGTTCAGATATTACCATATGCTGCGTTGGTAGGCATAGGACATGTGCTGTGGCCAAAAAAAGGCAAAGGATATGTGCTAGTGAGGTTTTCTTTTGAATTCAGGGTCTATTTTTTTAAAAAGTTAATATAATTTTTAGTTTATCAAGTTTTCCTTTATTTTAATTTTAATCATTTAAATTTTAAACTATAGGTTTTGGTCTTTTAAGAGAATGGTGCAAGTTTGTATTGAATTATATGTATCAATATTTTAAATGAAAAGAAACTTAAAAGAGTAAAAACTGTGGTCTAAAAATTGAGGGACTAAACCAAAATGAAGACAAACTTAACAGACTAAAAATTATATTAACTTTTTTTAAAACAAAAATGTAAGATGATTTTCTCACTAATATAACTATGGTTATATTAATAAAATTCTAAACAAATATGACGATGGGTGATTTTTATGTCTTGTAATACCTGCGAGCACAACTTAAAAAATGATTTATATATTTTAAAAATTAAATATCAATATGTGATAAAAAGATTTATATTATACTAAATATATAGTATCATAATTTAATATTATTCATGTTTCAGATAATTTTAATTTTCCTCGATTATTATGAGTGCATACTTTACTTGATTGCAACCCCTAAGAAAAAGGCATTTAACAAAAAATCTTAGCGTAGCAATGAAGGCAAGAATCTTTTGACTTCGAAAAGAGTGCAGGCATTTGCTTAACGAGTAAGCCTAATTGAAAGTTGAAGAGGAAGGAATCACAAAGCCTTGGTCATATCATCTGTTTCCAATAATTCAAGAGCCCTTGTTCATAACCATAACCTCCATAACGAGAGCCACTCTCCAATAGTTCAAATAGGTTACGTCCTCGTTACAGCTTCTGAAGCATTTGCTGGATCTGGTGGGTTAATAATATTGCTCCCATGGCTTCAACTGCTATTCCGGAACAAATTTCATTGAGAGTTGTTGTGGACAAAGAGCAAAACAGAGTGCTCTATGCTGAAGCAGGGAAGGATTTTGTGGATATTCTTTTAAGCTTCTTGACACTGCCACTGGGAACTATCGCAAGACTTGTTAGTAAGGATTCAACCACGAAGCCTTGTCGATTCGGATGCATAAGCTCACTCTATGAAAGTGTGGGGAATCTGGACCCCATGTATTTGAATTCAGAGACATGCAAACAAATGCTGCTTCAGCCATGGAACTCAATGGAATGTTATAATCGAAACCTCAAACTCAACATTGATGACACTGAGCCAACCAAGTATTATGCTTGTAAACGTTGTCTTTTTGGAGTAGATGGTTCTCTGGTGAGCACTTCCAAGAATATGAAATGCAAGTGTGGGGGGGATTTTACGCTCCTTCTGAACCCTAGCAAAACGCTCTCATGCAGTCCTCTGTTAAGTGGATCCGATAAAAACGCGAGCGGTGATGCTGGAGGTAATAATTGCAATGCATTTTATATTTTTTGTTATCCTTATTAAACAAACCATATTTGATTCAATTATTAATATTTTTCTTTCAGACCTTGTCCAAAATGCAGATAATACATGGGAAGGCTATGTAAAGGAGACTGCATCTTTTATTATTTCTGACGATCTATCTGTAACTCCTGCTAATCTCAATACAACATTGTGTCTGCTAAAGAATCTTCGCTCTGAATGTCCACCGGAGGAATCCACTATGGTTCTTAGTTCAAATGAGGTTGAGTTCTGGAAACATTAACTATATCTTATTTTCTTTATATCACATCACCTCATGTTTTAATTTATTATGTTTTCGAAGATTTTGGACCTACTCAAGTCCTTGTTGATCTCCAAGACGGCACTTACAGATTCATTGTTAAGGAAGGAGCACAACCTTGTGCATTCCGAAACCTCGTTCAAGATGACTGATGAGAGACAAGGCAGAGAGAGCATTGGGACGACGAAGATTAAGGTATTGATGTCAAAATCGAAGTCCAAGATATTGTTTGCTGAAGTTGAGGAAGATTTCGTAGACCAGCTTTTAAGTTTCTTGACATTCCCAATAGGAGCTGTGGAGAGAGTTTTAGAAGGAAACTCTGGGTTGGTGTGTGTCAATAATTTATATAATAGTTTGAGCAACTTTGATTCAACCAGGCATTTGAAGTCGGAGAAGATGAACAATGTGTTCGCCAGCCTGAAGGTAGCCCCATATTTTAAAGCGAGTAACCAGATGTTACCTATCGATGAAATGAAGTATCCGTCAAAGTTAAGTTGTTGTTGGAAGGGTGGTCCATTTTATTTGACTGCCGATACAAATTTGTATAGTCAATTTTTTGTGAGAGAAGTAAGAATGTGCGATCCTAAGTCTACAACAGCGGAGGAAAAATCAGGCAAAGGATATGCCAAGGGTGGAACCACGTTCATGGTTGCCGACGACTTGTCTGTGAAACCTTTATCATCTCGCGATGTTTTATCATCTTTACTAACTGAATTCAAGGTGCCTTACGATGACTTGGAGCAAAGAACAATCTGCATTGGCGTACAAGAGGTGCGTATCTTCTAACCTTTAGAAAGACAAATTAAAGGAGATGCAAATTTTGTTTAGGTCGAAAAAAACAAGAAGTTTAATGGTTTGGGGTTTTCTTTTGTTATTTTCTTTCCTTTTGCTGTGAATATGATCAGATTTATTTGCATCCTTGCCGCAATCTTTTTTTGCCTTCTGTATCAGACTCATGCATACATACAAATGCAGGTTCTGAGCATCCTCAAAGCTTCCATGGTTTCAACATCAGCTTTGACAATTGGCCTGAAGGAATTTTTATCGAACAATATTAAAGAAGAAGATGAAACAGAGACGGAAAGCAGAAACATAACCGTTGGCTAAATAGAAGCCGGAGAGCAACGTCCTTCAATTTCTTGACTCTTTTTCAGACTTTTGCCTTGTTGTTTTGTTTTGAAAAAGTGTGATGGCTTGTGATTGAATCAATAATTATATAACGGTGGTTTACTGCTCTTTAACAAGTCCTCTTAACAAAATCAGCAAGTCCTCTTCTCATATCCAAGTAATTAGCCCAGATAAATTTTTACCATCTAATTATCATTTGAATACACTACACAGTGTATATTTAAAATGAGACGAAAATAAAGTGTACGATGGTAGTGAATTAAGTATGGATTATCTACATGGTCAACTTAATTGAATTATGCATATTGTCCATCTATGGTGCAAATTGACGACGTAGCGGTGTGTGTATGTGGCTGTAGTTGAGATGCTTGGGTTTGTGCACTGTAAAGGGACACAAATGATTATTTTTATATAAGATTAATTGAAATCCATATTTATTTTGTTAACTTTCGAGCATGCTAAAAAGAAATTTGAAATATTTTTATTTTTATATTATGTATAAAATTAAAAAATGATAACACTCACATAATTGAAATTGAATTGAAATATTTTTATGTTGCAAAATAATTATTGTTTTGGAATTTAAAAAAATAAATTTCTCTTTAAAACTAAATTAAAGAGTTAATTATTTTTGTACAAATTCTCTTCATAACAACCCTTGATTTAAAGGGGAGATGGAGAACACCAAGAAGATAATTAAAGATTTAATATGATAATATTTTAACTAGACGTAATCTGAAATATTTTAATAATCTAAACTATTTAATAATTTTTATATAATTTTAATTTTAATATTAAACTATAATTAGGGAATATGACAGAAAAATGACAAATGAATTTCATAATGCCAAAAACATTTCCTGAATTTGAAAAATCTCAATTTAGTCATAAGAGACTAATTTGGCATTTATAAGTTTGCTTAAATGACCATATAGTCCTTCATTTTATTTATTGTTTTTAAAATTCCAAAGCTCCCATTGACCGGCTAGTCGTCAGAGCTCTAGTGATGGCAGTCATCGAAGCTCCGACGACTGGCCAACAATTGGTCACCAAAGCTGCGGTAGTCGAGAGCAATTTTTTTAAAATTTTTTACAACTTTAGTATAACGGCTAATAACTTTTGTAACACTATTAATAATTTCAATATAGCAGTTAACAACAGGATTTCTAGGAAATTCAACAAGCTCTAGTAACCGGAAACAATTTTTTTGAAAATTTTTATAATTTCAGTATAACGGTTAACAAATTTTATAACGCTATTAACAATTTCAATATAGCAGTTAACAACAGGTTTTCTAGAAAATTCAACAATTGGTCGTCGGAGTTCCGGCAGTTGGAAACAATTTGTTTGAAAATTTTCACAATTTCAGTATAACGATTAATAACTTTTGTAACGCTATTAACAATAAGTTTTTTGAGAAATTCAAAAAGTAGTAATTTTGCAACTTTAGTAATGCCGTTAACAAGTTCTGTAACTTTATTAACAACTTCGATATAGCGTTTAACAACATGTTTTCTTAAAAATAAAAAAGGCATGTTTTCTTACAAATTGTAAAAATGCTACTTTTTAAATTTTTCGAAAAATTTGTTGTTAAGTACTCTATTGAAGTTATTAATAACATTACAAAAGTTGTTATAAAAGTTGTTAACTGTTATACTGAAGTTGTAAAAATTTTTTAAAAAATTGTTTTTTGCTGTCGGAGCTCCAACGACCAATTATTGAATTGTTTGAAAAACTTGTTAACTGTTATACTGAAATTGTTAATAGCATTACAAAAGTTGTTAACCATTATACTGAAGTTGTAAAAATTTTCAAAAAAAAATTTTTAGCCGCCGGAGCTTGTTGAATTTCTCAGAAAACCTGTTATTAACTGTTATACTGAAGTTGTTAATAGTGTTACAAAAGTTGTTAACTGTTACACTAAAGTTGTAAAAAAATTTTAAAAAATTATTTCCAACTACTAGAGTTCTGGCGACTAATTGTTGGCCGATCATTGGAGAGCTCTGGGAACCAATTGTCAACTGGTCATCGGAGTTCCAGTGAACAGCTGGCCAGTGGGGCTTTAGTATTTTAAAAACAATAAATAAAATAAAACGTAATATGGTCATTTCAACAAACTTATAAATGTCAAATTAGTTTTTTGTGACGAAATTGAAATTTCTCAAATTTAGGATATGTTTTTGGTATTACGAAGTTTATTTGTTTTTTTTTTTGTCATTTTCCCCTATAGTTATTCTAAAAAGGAATAGTTGAGAGTTGCGCGTTAGGCGGAGCCAATCTGAATTCCAAAAAGCGTAGCCTCATTGGCAAATTAAATTTCTTCGTTCTCAATGACAGTGCAGATTAATGGCATTTGTTTGGGACAAAAAGGATCAGCCCAATCGAAAGTGGAACAACAAATTAAATATTCCTCTGCCTATTATTCCTCCAAGTGTCCAGCGTGGTTGTGCTTATGCAAGACATCAATGGTTGAGAATTATAAAGCCTTCTGCCACTCAGCTCTTCTTTTCGGCCTCTCTTGTTGAGTGGGTTTCTATGAATCTGAAACAGGATTTTGCTTCTAACGGGAACACTGAAGGGAGTCTCACCTGGGGAGTTGCAATTGGCGAAATGAATTCATTTATCAAGATAATTTTCAGAAACCTCTTGAACCAGCCATTATGATTTTAAATACCCGTCACAAATTCATTATGAGGAAAGATCATTTACAGTGTGATGTTAGTACTGCTATCTCTCATGCTAAGCAGTGGATTCCACCTCCTCCAACTACTGCAAAATTAAATGTCCATGGGGCTACATCTGAAATTTCAAAGTCTACTGCTTGTGGTGGTGTTTTTAGAGATTATCAAGGTAATTGGATTGCTGGATTCTCAAATTATCTTGGGAATTATAGTGCCCATGACGCAAAAGAATAGGCAATGCTTAAGGGACTCAGAAACATTATAGTAGAATCTAATAGCAAGATACTCATTAATGCACTGTTAGGGTGTGTTTGGTTGGAAAGATAGGTAGGGGAGGGGAGTCCCTCCCCTCATTCGGTTAAGCTTCCCCCTAAAATTAGAGTTTTTCGAAGGGATCTCATCCTTTTGTGATATTTTATTAATGCCTATAAAATACTCCATCCGTTCCTTATTATAAGAGACAAATAACCGAATTACGTTGATCAAAAAAGCAGTTAAAATTAGTTAAGAACAATCAATATAATTTTTTTCTAAAAATGCCCTCATTAATAAGGAGAGAGAGCATGAAAGAGAATAATTAAATTATTGAAAAAAAGAGAAGTGAGAGGAAGAGAGAGTGTGAGTTGAAGACAATAAATATGGGTAAAATAGGAAATCAACACAAAAAAGTAGAGACAACTTTTAAGTGTCTCTTATATATAGGAACATGCCATAAGCATCAGATGTCTCTTATAATAAGGAACGGAGGAGTATATTATTATAATATTTATTTTAGATAAAAGTATATTATCATAAGAAAAATAAAAAAATAAATATTATTATAATAAAAACTAATTTAAAATAAAAAAATATTATTGCAATGAAAAATTATATTATTACAAAATGAATTAATTTTTACAAATATATTATGTTGTTAATTAAAATATATTTTAAAGTTGGGAAAAAATAGAAAAGGAAAAAATTTCATTTTTTTTTGGAGCATATAAAATGTATTAATTTGATTATTTAAATTATATTATTATATTTACTAAAATAAAAAATTACCGCGATAATTTTAAAATACACATATTATGATAAGACCAAATATTTATTGAATTATATAATTTGAAATAAGATGTAAATGAGTTTGTATAATATATAAATAAAACTATGAACTAATATGTAAGGGTAAAATAGTAAATTAATTGTTACTATCCCTCTCTTCTCTCGAACCAAATAAGGCATTATTGAATATCCCTCTCTCTTTTTTCTTTTCTTTTTTTCCCAATCAAACCAAATGAAGTAAGATTAAAACCTCTCCCATCCTCCCTTAACCCACCCTCTCCTCTCTCCCCTACCCTTCCCTCAAACCAAACAGCCCCGTAGAGAAGCATAGCTTAAATGCCCCTTGCGCTTCTACCCTGCTGGACATTAAACAGTATTTATTGAGGAGCCGGCAGGTACAATTTTCTTGTGTTGTTTCGGCAATGGTAATGTTGCTTTTGGACTCAGCTTTATTAAATTATTAGTGCTTATTGTTGGCTCCATGTATTTTTTTTTTAATTCCTAGTAAATTAATCATTTTGACTTTTATTTTATATTGGCTTAGTACTAATCAACAAACATACTTTCCCTGACGATATATGTTAATCTTTTCTAGGGCATGCATAAGGTAGATCTTTTTCATTTTTTTGGTTTTTAATTAGTACATCACTCTATCTTCTAATAAATCTCCAACTTTTTAGACAAATTACCATTTTGTTCTGTTAGACAATCTAAAAAGATATGACTATATTCACATAAATGAAGAGCCACACGTAATAACATATTTTATATATCATAATTTAATCAGAAGACGCGTCTTGATGGGTACAATTTATAGCTTTTATTATGAACAGTTCCCATTGAATTTTAACAATTACTATCTTTGGTTCTTAATATAAAAAGTTAGTTGACTAATTTGAATAGAATAAGAAAATTAATTAAATTAGTTATTTGTAATAAATATGTGTCGTCTTTCTTACAATATTCTTACGAATTAAGTATATTGGCTAAAACTATCATTACTATGAAGATTATCTTAGAAAAAATAGATAAATATGGAAAACAAAGTGAATTAGAATTTTATATTTAGAATCAAAATAAAAGTCAAACGAGTTTTAATATTTTATATATTAATATATAATTCTTTGTTTTTGGTGTATACCACTGTACAATTTTAAAATTGCCGATCAACAATGATATAAAGGTTTAAAAAAAAAACAACAATGATATCGAGAAAAACCGAACCAATCTAATCCAAACCAAATCACAATAGGAAATTAAACAACGTAAAATACAATATCATTAAGAATTAAAAAAATGGTAACAATAATTTTAAATGATAAATATATTTTGAATTTTGACTCTGAGCCAGCGTCTTCTCCATTGGGAAGTTCACTCTCTCCTCCTCCGCTATTCAAAAAGCTTCTCGGTCCCCTTGGATTCTCTGCAAATCCGAAATGTCGATCGCCATAGTAGACCACGCCCTTCCCCACGACACTCACAATCTCTACGATGTTTCCTTCTAGACTCACAACATTCACACACTGCTCACTTCTTCCCCTTCCATGGTCGATTCCTGGCTCTCCGAAACCCCCAATCTCCATTCCCTTCTACATTGTGCCAGTGCTTGTTGATCTCCAAGACGGCACTCACAGATTCATTATTAAGAAAGGAGCACAACGTCGTGCATTCTGAAACCTCGTTCAAGATAACTGATGAGAGACAAGGTAGAGAGAGCACTGGCATAATGAAGATGAAGGTATTGATGTCAAAATTGAAATCCAAGATATTGTTTGCTCAGGTTAAGGAAGATTTCATGGATTAGCTTCTTAGTTTCTTGACATTCCCAGTAGGAGCAGTAGAAAAAGTTTTAGAAGGAAACTCTGGGGTGGTGTGTGTCGACAAATTATATAATAGTTTGTTCAATTTTGATTCAACCATAGACTTGAGGTCAGAGAAGCTGAAAAACGTGTTTGCCAACCGCATGATAGCCCCATATTTTAATGTTGATAACCAGATGTTACCTATCGATAAACTAAAGTATCTGTCTGAGTTAAGTGTTTGTTCTAACCAACGTGATGCTGGTCCATATTATTTGACTGCTGATGCAAGTTTGTATCTCCGTGTTGTGACAAGAGTAAGAATGTGTGACCATAAGCCTCCAATAGCGGAGAGGAAATCAAGCAATGGATATGCAAAGAGCAGAACGAAGTTCATGGTTGCTGATGACCTCTCTGTGAAACCCTTTTCATCTCACCATGTTCTGTCATCCTTGTTAACTGAATTATTGAAGGTGCCTCACCATGACTTGGAAGAAAGAACAATCCGCATTGGGGCACAAGAGGTGCGTATCTTCTAACCTTTAGACAAAACAAAGGAGATGCAAATTCTGTTTGGAACCAAAAAACAAGAAGTTATATGGGGGGGTTTGTTTTCCCTTGAATATGATCAGATTTATTAGCATGCTTGCTGCAATTTACTTTTGCCTTCAGTGTCAGACTCATGCATACAAATGCAGGTTCTTAGCATCCTTGCTTCCATGGTTTCAACATCAGCTTTGACAATTGGCCTGAAGGAATTTTTATCAAATAATATTAAAGAAGAGGGCGAAATAGAGACGCGAAGCAGTGGCTAGTGCTTCAAATTCTCGATTCTCTCTTGTACTTCTGTCTTCTTGTTTTGAAGAAGTGTGATGGCTTATGGTAGAATAAATAATTATATAATGGTGGTTTGGTGCTTAACGTATTTGCTTTATCTAGTACAGAATTTGCAACCCCCCTATTCTAGATCAAAAGAATTTCTAACATTTTCATAAAACAAGTGGACGATTTTTTTTCCCCCTTCTAGGTGATGGGGAGCCATTTCCTTCTATGAATTTCATCCATAATCACATGGCGTAACTTTTCCATGCAAAGAGTGAAAATATATGGAGAAATCAGATCCCCTTTCCCCATTCCCATGTACGACTATATACAACTTCTGGTTCTTGTTACATAACCAATTTGAAAAAAATTAAAAAAATTAATTAAATTAGTTAATTAATTATAATAAATT
Source organism: Neltuma alba (assembly GCF_004799145.2). Taxonomy (NCBI): domain Eukaryota; kingdom Viridiplantae; phylum Streptophyta; class Magnoliopsida; order Fabales; family Fabaceae; genus Neltuma; species Neltuma alba. The sequence goes on along the minus strand of NW_021636982.1, from coordinate 722,082 downwards.
TGTGTTGCCTTCTCTAAATTATCCTATTTAATCATGTGCATTAAAAATATCTTTTAGTGAGAACACCTTGCAATTAATGAGAATATTTTAGAGAAATATTATAAATTTGAGAGACAAAATGGACTAATATCTTATATTTAGAATCAAATTCAATCTTCAACTAGCTTTTATATTCAACCATCATAATATGGAAATTAATTTCAACCATCGTTTAGTGCTAATTCCAAGAAGTTCTTTCAAAATTTTAATGTTGTTCAAGAAATGATAACTAACTTAACTAATTTTTATAATATATTCAAATTAATTAATTAGTTTTTATTTTAAGGAACAGAGGTAGTATATCATAATTTATTTCCTGTTCTAGGTGACTTTGTTTTTCTTCAATTATTGTAATTACCAGAGAAGAGCTAAAGAGGCGAATATACTTAATTAGCAATGATATTTTATAAAAGAGAACACTTATTTATTACAAATAACTGATTTAATTTATTTCCTATTTATTTAAATGAAACTGACCCAGAAAAATCAATTTCTTCAAAACTTGAAAAAGCAAATTTTTTTTGACAAAAAAAAAAGCAAATTCGCTGGCAAAAAGGGGTAAGAAAGAAAAAGAAAAAGAAAGGAAAGAAGAAAAAGATAAAAAAGAAAAAAAGAAAAAAAAAAGTTGAAAGCAAATTACAAGACTTTATTTTTAAGGAATTATGATTACTGCTATCTGCGGTCTATCGAAGGAAATACTCCTATTACTGATTATAGCTACCCAAACATGATCATATTAAAATAAAATTATAAAAAATAATAATATTGAAATATACAGTGATACTGTGGGAAGGCTAATTTTCATTTCTAAAGATAGTAAGAAGTTAAAGCAAGCTGGATCATACTTCTCATTTTTTTATTTCAAAATTAAGTACTCTCTCCGGTCTTTTCTATTAAATCATATTAACTACTTTTTTAAGGATTAAGGAAATTAATTAAATTAACTAAATATTAAAAAAATTTACAACTTTTTAAACTTAACCTTTAATAGTTATAGCTTAAAAAGCCACCTTCTGTATCAAACTCATGCATACAAATGCAGGTTATGAGCATCGTTAAAGCTTCCATGGTTTCAACGTCAGCTTTGACAATTGGCCTGAAGGAATTTTTATCAAATAATATTAAAGAAGAGGGCGAAACGAAGACGCAAAGCAGAAACATAACTGTCGGCTAGTGCTTCAATTTCTTGATTCTCTTTCGTTCTTCTGCCTTGTTGTTTTGTTTTGAAGAAGTGTGATGGCTTATGGTAGAATAAATAATTATATAATGGTGGTTTGGTGCTCAACGTATTTGCTTTATCTAGCAATTCTCCTTCACTTTCCTATCAATTACAGAATTTGCAACCCCCTATTCTAGATCAAAAGAATTTCTAAAAATTTCATAAAACAGGTGAACGATCTTTTTTTCCTTTTTCTGTTTTTTTTTTCTCCTTTCAGGTGATGGGGAGCCATTTCATTCTATGAATTTCATCCATAATCACATGGCTTAACTTTTCTATACATAGAGTGAAAATATATAGAGTAATCAGATCCTCTTTCCCCATTCCTACGTACAACTATGTACAACTTGAGATTCTTATTACTCCTCCGGTCCTTATTATAAGACCCAATTTGACTTTTTATTTGGTCCTAATTATAAGACCCAATCCATTTTCTCTCTTATATTTATGCATTTTTTTCCAAGATAATCCTTCTAATAATGATAGTTTTAGCCAATATACTTAATTAGCAAGAATATTTTAGGAATAACAACACTTATTTATTATAAATAACCAACTTAACTTACTTCCTTAATCTCCTCAAATAAGTCAATTGGGTCTTATAATTAGGACCGGAGGAGTAGATAACTAGTTTGAAAAAATTTAAAAAATTAATTAAATTAGTTAATTGTAATAAATTTGTATTGCGTTTTCTAAATTATCCTATTTAATTATGTGCATTAAAAATATCCCTTAGTGAGAACACCTTGCAATTAATGAGAATATTTTAGAGAAAATATTATAAATTTGATAAACAAAGTGGATTAAGGTCTTATATTTAAAATCAAATTTAATTTTTAACTAACTCTTATATTAAAGACGGGATGCAGTAATATTGAAAATCATGAGACCTTTTTTTTTAACCAAAAATTTAAAATAGATATGTATATATTGTTAATTAATTTGATATGATGAAATAATGATAAAAAAGCGACACGAGCTGTGAATAAATAATAATTTAATTCACCTTCGATTCTATGTTACTCTATTTTAATTTATTTATGGATGATAATGATTATAACATTGTTTCATCATCTAGTAGTATACATGTTTTATTAAGAAATATAATTATTATTTCTGTGTATGAAATTATTCTTTATTTTATTTCTTATTTCATTTTATTTTATACATAAGGAAGAAATATAAGTCTATGTGGACCTCAAATCTCTGGAATTGGGATAAAGTTGATGGACACTGGAGAGGAAGTCAAATTAACCAACGTGAATGGCTAATGCAAAATGTCCAGGAACACATAAATATTAAAGATATTGATGAATTACACAAATACTTATAATCATTTTAAAACTTTAAATACGATCATTAACTTTTTTTCTTTGGCCAGAACTTTATTTTGAATCTTATGGTCTTCTTCGAAGATATACAAATATAAAACAAATTGAACATCCCAACATGGTACAGCTTATTCTATGAGACCTAAACCGTTTTGAGAAAATGTTGAGCATAATAAACTGTAACATGGAAATTAATTTCAACCATCGGTTAATGCGAATCCAAAAGAAGTTCTTTCAAAATTTTAATGTTGTTCAAGAAATGATAATGAGAAGTGCTGACAACAAATTAAAACTGGTGGGCCAAAAAATCAACAAGCTAAAATCTGGCGTATAAGTTACAAAAATTGGGAAAGGATCTAATTAAAATAAAAGACAAGGACACAATCGTTTTCGTTTAGGCCCAAACTCCAACAAAGAAAGTCCTTATTTTTTGGGGTCAAAATCAGTCAAAAAGTTTAAAGGCCTGGTTGGAACATAAGCCCAGTAAAAAAGTCTACCTGTGATTATGGAATACAAATCCAGCCTCTCTTTTTTTTATAAAAAAAAGCCGTCCTGAAAACGGATCCATTTGTTTAACCCAGTCATACTCCATCAAACTGGATCAAATATTAATTATTAATTATTAATATTATAATAAAAACCATAAAGGAGCAACCCAACTCTTTCCATAAAGAAAAGGCCATAATTAAAAGCCAGTGACCGATAAGGGTTGGGTTTAATAGAAGAGGCTAATTTTTTATAACGTGGCAAACTAAGGTTTAAATTTCCACTAGGACAAGTATCCACATTCAGAGCTTGATAGTATTTTGAATAGGATTACCTCTAATAAAATAATGCCTATGTTTTAGCAAAAAAAAAAAAAAGACAGCAGCTTCCCTCTTGTACCACCAATGCTTTGCATTACATGTAAATGATTAAATTGGATCTTTAATTTTTGAGTCTTACATCTGATTTAAAAATTAATTACTCTTCGCCGTCTCTTATGGGAAATCTCACCATAATCTTTGGCATAAAAATGTCCATACTAAGAGATTATAGATTCACGATGATGATCTTTTAAGCTTAATTTGAATAAATAAATTAGGCAGCAAATCCTCTACGCTTTGTATAAATTAGTCCTCTTTGGCAAGTTGTTCAATTTCCTTGTGTTGTTTCGGCAATGGTAATGTTGCTTTTGGACTCAGCTTTATTAAATTATTAGTGCTTATTGTTGGTTCCACATATATTGCCTTTCTCCATGTATTTTTTTTAAAATATTATTCCTAGTAAAGTAATCATTTTAACTTTTATTTTTATTGGCTTAGTACTAATCAACAAACATACTTTCACTAACAATATATGCGAACCATTTCTAGTGGATGCATGAGGTAGATCATTTTCTTTTCTTTTTTTGGTTTTTTAATCAGTCCATCACTCTAACTGCTAATAAATCTCCAACTTTTTAGCCAAATTACCATTTTTTGGTGTTAGACAATCTAAAAAGATTTGACTATATTCACGTAAATGAAGAGCCATACGTAATAAACATATTTTATATATCATAATTTAATCAGAAGACGCGTCTCCATGGGCATAATTTATAGTTTTTATTATGAACAGTTCCTATTGAATTTTAATAATTACTACTTTGGTCCTTAATATATAAACCAATCTAATCCAAATCAAATCAAAATAGGAAAACAACGTAAAATACAATATCATTAAGAATTTTAAAAAATGGTAACAATAATTTTAAATGATAAATATATTTTGAATTTTGACTCTGAGCCAGCGTCGTCTCCATTGGGAAGTCCACTCTCTCCTCCTCCGCTATTCAAGAAGCTTCACGGTCCCCTTGGTTTCTCTGCAAATCTGAAATGTCGATCGCCATAGTAGACCACGCCCTTCCCTACGACACTCACAATCTCTACGATGTTTCCTTCTACACTCACAACATTCACACACTGCTCACTTCTTCCCCTTCCATGGTCGATTCCTGGCTCTCCGAAACCCGCAACCTCCATTCCCTTCCCCAACCTCTTATCGTCGGCCTCGACGTCGAATGGCGCCCGAATTTCCACCGCAATATGGAGAATCCGGTCGCCATATTACAACTCTGCGTGGGCCCTCGATGCCTCATATTCCAAATCCTTCACGCCCCAAACATCCCCCAATCCCTGATCAATTTTCTCGCAAACGCGAATCACACTTTCGTGGGCGTTGGGATCGAAGAGGATGTGGAGAAACTCGTGTGCGACTACGAACTGAGTGTGGCCACATTCGTTGATCTGCGCGATCTGGCGGTTGACAAGCTGGGGGATAATGAACTGAAGAAATCGGGGCTCAAGACCCTGGCTCTGCGTGTTCTTGGGAAGGAAATTGAGAAGCCAAAGAGTATCAGTAGAAGCAGATGGGACAATCTGTGGCTTACTCCTGAGCAGGTAAAATACGCCTGCATCGATGCCTTTATTTCTTTTGAAGTTGCAAGGCTTTTGTATTCTGGCCAACTCTAGGCGTGGGGATTGCTTGGGATTCAGAACTCGGTACAATTCGTGGATAAGTTAATTCTGGCGTGATGTGTGGTTCTGTTAAATGTGGATTTCATTGGAGTTTGTTTGTATTTTGATGAAACTTTTCTGTGGTTCATGAAGTGACTTTACCTATGACGTGTCTTGTGTGTGGAGTATTTCATGAGGATGGTTCTCAGACAATAATAGGATTTTGGAGGATCCAAGGTTGGTATACGCAGTATATATAACTGATGCGTTTGAATTCTCTTCTTTTGTTGACGTTGTTTTTTTATCTTTTCACACAAGAAGGGCTTCACACACACACGCACCCAACTAAGTTTGAACCTAGGAGGTGCTCACAAGTAACGAATGATTTGTAAATATTTTGTAAGTATTTTTTAAGTTTTGAATTTTGTTCTATTTATGTTTTTTTTAAGACAAGTGATAGTGATCAAGATCATTTGATAAGAAATTTGGTTTCCATAGGTAAATAATTAGCAGCTTAGGCTTCTTCTGAAAGCCATTTCTTGATCTCTTTTCAGTAGTTTGTGTCCTTTGAAATAACTTCTTTTTTCTGTGCGAACTAAAAATATTAAAAAATAATATTCTTCCAGGTCCAAATATAAAATTATTTTGTAGTGTAATTTATATTACAAAATAAATCTTACATTTAAGACTGAAGGAATATAAATTCTTTAAACCTAATCATATTTGAACAACATAAAAATTTTAATCTCGCAAGGAATCGAAGTCTCAATCCTCCTTCGCAGACCAATATGTAGTAATAGTTACTCTTTTCTTGAGCACAGCCACATGATGTTTTATGATTGTAATCGACCCAGAGAAACCAATTTCTTCAAAACTTGAAAGCAAATTCTTCAGCAAAAAGGGCTAGGAAAAGGAAAAGAAACATGAAAAGGTTAAAAAGGAAAAAAAAAAAAACACCTTGAAAGCAAATTCCAAGACCTCATTTTTAAGAAATTATTATTAGTACAGGTGGAAATATTCCTCTGACTGATTATAGCTACCCAAACATGGTCATTTTAAAATAAAATTATAAAAAAACTAATGATACTGAAATATACGGTGATTACTATGGGAAGGCTAATTTTTGTTTCTAAAAATGATAAGAAATTGAAGTAAGCTAGATTATATATTGTTCTGCTTCTCATTTTTTGTATTTCAAACTTAATTACTCTCTCCGGTCTTTTCTATTAAATCATATTAACTACCTTTTTGAGGATTAAGGAAATTAATTAAAATTAGCTAAATATTAAAAAAATTCAACTTTTTAAATTTAACCTTCGATGGTTAAAGCTTATTGGGGGAAAGAACGAAAAAAGCCACCTTCTCATCAGTAATCAACAAGACAAAGGATTTTCTTAAATTGGAATAAAGTGAAGATTGATCTCCTGAGATCATTTGAGAAGAAAATTGATTTCAATTAATGCATGAATATTTTTATTGTACCAGTTAATTCTGGTGCCATGTGGGGTTGTGCTAAATGTGGATTTCATTGGAGTTTGTTTGTATTTAGATGAAACTTTTCTATCCATGATTCCTGAAGTGACTTTACCAATAACATGTGTCGTGTGTTATATACTTGGTGTATTTCATAATGGGTGGTTACGTTGGTATATGCAGTATTGATGTCTCGTTAAGGCATGCTTTTGAATTCTTTTCTTTTGTTGTTGTTGATTTTTTTTTAAATCACATGTGCGCTTTTTTTTTGTCCTTTTCTCACAAGAAGGGCTTCACATATCATACACACGCATCCAACTATAAGTTGAACCTGCGAGTTACTCCTCTGATCCTATTTATAAAGTACTTCCAGCACGTTTCATACAAACTAAAAAAAATCTTAAATTTCATTAATTCTCATTTAAAATTTAATAAATTTTTAACTTTATCCCTATTTAATATAAATTATACTTTATATAAACAAAGTCAACACAATAATAAATAAGAGATAAAATTGTACATCCATACAAAAAAATTTTCTCAGTACCTTATAAATAGAATAAAAAAATACCTTCCCTCTCTGCCTTATAAATAGGATCAGAGGAGTACTCACAAGTGATGAATAATTTGTAAATATTTTGTAAGTAGTTTTTGTTTTCTTCATGTCTTTTTTAAGACAATGTAAGAGGGATCAAGATCATTTGATAGGAAATTTAGTTTCAATAAGTACTCCTCCGGTTCTTAATATAAGACCTATTTAACTAGTTATAAAAAATATGACATGTTTTTCCTAAAATACCATAATCATCTTTCTTAATATTTTCCCTCCATGTCCTACTTAATTATGGTTGAGGGAATATGGAAAAGAAGTAATTTAGAAAAAATTAATAAATAGGTTTTATATTTAGGATCAAGATTAACTTAATAATTAGGTTCTATATTAAGAACTAGAGGAGTAAATGATTAGTAGCTTGCTCTTCTTCCAAAAGCCATTTCTCCATCTCTCTCTTTTTAGGAGTCGGTGTTCTTTGAAAGAACTTCTTTCTTCTGTGTGAAATGAAAATGTTAAAAAAATAATATAAATATTTTAAATGGATTAAGAAGCATTCAATAGCCTAGAGTATTTTGTATTTTGTGGTGTATCCAATATTTTAAATTATTTTTTTAAGTGTATCCAACACCATAAAATACTTTTCAGAACATCCAGCTCTCTAAAGTAGTTTTTTTAAGTATGTACAATACCCTAAAATATTTTTTGGTGTATCCAGTAACAAGATAAAAATAATAGTTTAAGTGTTAGAGGCACTTGAAAAATATTTTAGGGTGTTAGACATGCCTGAAAAATATTTCATGATGCTAAATGCACTACAAAATACTTTAAGGTGTTAGATGCTTTTAACACAATATTTTGAGGTGCTGGATGTATTTATTCTAATTATGCTTGAGCAACGTAAAAATTTAGATACTATTGGGAATCCAAATCTCAATCCTCCTTCCTAGACCAATAACGTAAATATTTGTGTGTAAACCAAATTATAATTTAAAAGTGATTTATAATATACGAAGTAAATATGTTAGAAGAGTTTTGTCTCGACTAATGTAAAATTATTTTTTTTGGGTATCCCAAACAATCCAATGATATTGTAATGTTTACTCTTTTCTTGAACACAATCAGATGATATTTTATTCAAACGAAGTCGAACCAGAGAAACCAATTTCTTCAAAACTTGAAAAAGCAAATTCTCTTTGGCAAAAAAGAAAAAGAAAAAACCAATTCTCTGGCAAAAAGTAAAAAAGAAAGAAAGAAAGAAAAAAAAAACAAAAAGGTTGAAAAGGGAAAAAAATGTTGAAAGCAAATTACAAGACTTCATTTTTAAGGAATTATGCTTACTACGGTTTGCGGGAAGAAATACTCCTGTAACTAATTATAGCTACCCAAACATGATCATATTAAAATAACATTACAAAAAAAAAATGATGATATTGAAATATATGGTGATTACTATGGGAAGGCTAATTTTCATTTCTAAAGATTGTAAGGAGTTGAAGCAAGCTAGATCATATATTGTTCCACTTCTCTTTTTTTTATTTCAAAATTAAATACTCTCAGTGGTCTTTTCTATTAAATCATATTAACTACTTTTCTTAAGGATTAAGGAAACTAATTAAAATTAACTAAATATTCAAAAAAATTCACAAATTTTTAAATTTAACCTTTAATAGTTATAGCTTAAAAACCCACCTTCTCATCGATAATCAACAAGACAAAGAATTTTCTTAAAACTGGAATAAAGTGAAGGTTGATCGCTTACGTTCATTTGAGAAGAAAATCAATTTCAATAGATGCATGAATATTTTTTTTTGTACCAAAATAAGGATTGAGGAAATTAATTAAAATTAGCTAAATGTTAAGATTTTTTACAACTTTTTAAATTTAACCTTCAATGGTTAAAGCTTATTGGGAGAAAGAACGAAAAAGCCAGGTCTCATCAATAATAAACAAAGGATTTTCTTAAAAGCAGAACAAAGTAAAGATTGATCTCTTGAGATCATTTGAAAAAAAAAAAAATCGTTTTCAATTGATGCATGAATATTTTTACTGTACCAATTAATTCTGGGGTGATGTGAGGTTGTGTTGAACGTGGATTATTTCATTGGAGTTTGTTTGTATTTAAATGAAACTTTTCTATCAATGGTTCCTGAAGTGACTTTATCAATAACATGCGTCGTGTGTTATATAATTGGGGTATTTCATAATGGGTGCTTCTCTGACAAGATCCAAGGCTAGTATACGCAATATTGACGTTATATAAATTTGGGAATGGCTAATGAAGTTATATAAATTACTTTAAAATATTTATATTTGCCGCTTTTCTTCAAATTAATTTATTTGACTTATAAACTAATGTGTAGTCTAAATATCTAATGTTACACATAAGTATTTTAGAGATGTCATGTAACATATAATATAATTAAGTAATTTATTTAGCTTCTTTAATCTATTCAAGTTTGTCTTTTCGAGTCTTATATTAAGAAGCGAAGATAATATATGATATGTATACAAGTTGATAAATTTTAGAAAAATAATTAATTAAATTTTATTAGTTAATTTTTTTCATCTTAGAAAAAAAATCAAATTATTGGATCAAGATAGAACTTATTTAAATACTCTTATCTTTCTTTTTCATCTTTATTCCTTCTTTCTCCACGTTACAAACTCTAAAAGCCAGAAATCCTAGCATTATAACGCACTTAGCTTTTTGTCCAGGAGTTACTTTGAAAAGTAGCCTACCTAAACAAACTTTTATCACCAAGTGACTCACCAACGTGCATTCTCCAGTTTCTTAGGCACGGTATCTTTCCAAAACAAAGATCCAAACGAGCGCTAAATGATTAGTAGCTTGGGTTTCTTTCGAGAGCCACTTCTCCATATCTCTCTTTTCAGAAGTCTGTGTTTTTTAAAAGAACTTTTTTTTTTCTGTGTGAAATGAAAATATTAAAAAATAATATAAATTCTTTAAATGGATTATAAAACACTCAATATCTTAGAGTATTTTATATTTTGTGGTATATCCAATATTTTGAATTATTTTTTTTAAATGTATCCAGTATCATGAAATATTTTTCGGAGCATCCAGCTCTCTAAAATATTTTTTTGGGTATATCTAGCATCTTAAATTATTTTTTGGTGTATCCAGCAATAAGGTAAAAAAAATTACCTTAAGTGCCTGTTTGGTTCACTGAATCTTTGGAAATATAAGGGAATGTAATAAAATATAATGATGATTACATGAGTTTGTTTGGTACACCATTAAAGAAAAGTGATGCATAGACATAAAAAATGTTTGGTTGGATTACAAAGAATATAAAAATAGGTAAAAATAGTCTATCAAAAAAAAAATACCCTTATTTACATATACATAATTTTATCTAATGATTTAAAGTTGTTTTTTTCCCCTCCAAATATATATATAATAAACCTAACCACATATATAATAATAAGTTCAAGCCAAAAAAAACAGAGAGTATATAGTACATAAATAAATATAATAATATATATGTATGCTTTCCCATTATCAGATTCTCCCTTGCAACTAATATATATATATATATATATATATATATATATATATAGCACCAAATATGCATCAACCATGCAACTAAAGTTTAGTAGCAATATGTAGCGGCGACTGCGATTGCCAATGATTCATCAAAACTTCTATGAAAGCAAAGCAAAAAGGGCCTCCGAAAACTGGAATTTTCAGAAAGAAAAAGATGTGACCTTCAATGTAAAAGAAATATGGCAGTGTTAATAAATGAAATATTAGTCTTGCAAAAGAAATAATAGCAGCAACAATAGAATTCTTCGAAGCCGATCCAGAAAAACTAATTTCTTCAAAACTTAAAAAAATAATGAAAAAGCAAATTCTCCTGCAAAAAGGGGCCAAAAAAAGAAAAAAATAAAGAAAAAGATAAAAAGGTTAGAAAGAAAAAAAAAAGTTGAAAGCAAATTACAAGACTTCATTTTTAAGGAATCATGATTACCACCGTCTGCGGGAGGAAATACTGCTATGACTGATTATAGCTGCCCAAACACGATCATATTAAAATAAAACTATAAAAAAGATTATATTGAAATATATGGTGATTACTATGGGAAGGCTAATTTTCATTTCTAAACATCGTAAGGAGTTGAAGCAAGTCAGATCATATATTGTTCCACTTCTTTTTTTTTTATTATTTCAAAATTAATTACTCTCTCCAGTCTTTTCTATTACATCATATTAACTACTTTTTTTAAGGATTAAGGAAATTAATTAAAATTAACTGAATATTAAAAAATTTGCAACTTTTTAAACTTAACCTTTAATAGTTATAGCTTGAAAAGACACCTTCTCGTCAATAATCAAGAAGACAAAGGATTTCCTTAAAACTAGAATAAAGTGAAGGCTGATCTTTTAAGTTCATTTGAAAAGAAAATCAATTTCAATTGATACTTGAATATTTTTATTGTATCAAAATAAGAGTAAACTGCTCTTTACTCTTCCACAAAATGAAACATGACGTGTTTACAACATTTAGTTGTCCAGTTGTCTTGAAAGGTTGAAAGGTTTCAGTGCAATACTTACAGAATTATTCACATCTAAATGCCTTTTCTGAGAATAAATTATTATTTACTTTATAATATGTAGTATAGTATTTTTTTTTTTTGGATACAAAGTATAATGTATTTTCAATATTTAATATATACGGTCTGATGGGGTTTATGAATATAAGCCCAAGTATGGTACCGCTTATTGAAACAAGGCAAGGCCTATGAATTAAGGCAGCTCCAAGCAACCTAATAATAAAATTTGTAATTCTGGAGGGAGAATTACAATGAATTCTCCATGATTGGTAAGTCCAAATAATAAGTGAGTAGTTATTATTTATTATTCTGAAATTTGTTGTTGCAAGTTGCTCTGTTATTAATAAAATTTTTAAGTAAATATGTTTTTTATTTAGAACTTTATAATGATTCTCCCAACTCTTAATGTTGCAATCTGATCCGGTCCAGTCAGATGAGTATATGAAAAAAATGTAACCAATGGTATTATGATTTACTGCTTAAATAATGCGGTTGTTTCTCATGCTTCATGTGGCACAATGGATCCGGGACTAACAAGGTTGGTTTTCTGGCTCATGTTTGCATAAAACACTCTAATGAATTTAATATTACCATTTGTTGCGTTCATACGTATAGGATATGTTCTGGTGAGGTTTTCTTTTGAATTTAGGGTCTAATTTTTAAAACAAAATGTAAGATAGTCTTCTCACTAATATAATTATGGCTATATTAATAAATTTCTAAAAAAATTATCAAAAACACGATAATGGGTGATTTTTATGTCTTCTAATATCGGCGATCACAACTTGAAAAATAAAGATGCGTATTTATTTTAATTATATAGTTTAAAAATTAGATATAAATATGTTAAAAGATTTATGTTATATACTCATTATATATAGGAAAATACTTATATTAAATCTCCTATGTCCAATTATATCATGTTTTTCAATTACATATAGTCACATATGACACATGACACATATCCATATGTGATAAGAGAACTTGATATAATCATATATATATATATATATATCATAATTTACTTTATGTTTTAGGCGATTTTATTTTTCTTCAATTATTGTAATTACTGGAGAAGAGCTAAAGAGGAGAAGATGGGCAGAAAGGCTTTAACAAAAAATCTCAACTTAGCAACGAAGGCAAGAACTTTTTGACTTCCAAAGGATTGCAAGCATTTACCTTAGCAATGAAGGAGGAGTCGCAAAGCATTGGTCATATCATCAGTTTCCAATAATTGAAGAGCCCTTGTTCATAACCATAACCTCCATAACGAGAGCCACTCTCCAGTACAGGTACGATATATCTTCTCGCATGCTTTATATATATACGTTACGTCCCCGTTACAGTTTCTGAAACGTTTGCTGGATTTGGTGGGTTAATAATATTGCTCCCATGGCTTCAACTGCTATTCCGGAACAAATTTCGTTGAGAGTTTTTGTGGACAAAGAGCAAAACAGAGTGCTCTTTGCCGAAGCAGAGAAGGATTTTGTGGATATTCTTTTAAGCTTCTTGACTCTGCCACTGGGAACTATTGCTAGACTCGTAAGTAGGGATTCAAACATGAAGCCTTGCCGATTCGGATGCATAAGCTCGCTGTATGAAAGTGTGGGAAATCTGGACCCCAAGTATTTGAATTCGGAGACATGCAAGCAAATGCTGCTTCAGCCAAGGAACTCCATGGAACGTTATAATCAAAACCTCAAACTCAACATTGATGACACTCAACCAACCAAGTATTATGCTTGTGAACGTTGTCTTTTTCAAGGACCTTCTCTGGTGACCACTTCCAAGAATATGAAATGCAAATGTGGGCGGGATTTTACGTTCCTTCTGAACGCTTGCGGATCGCTCTTATGCAGTCCTGTGGTTAGTGGATCTGATAAAAACGCGGGTGATAGTGATACTAGAGGTAATAATATCTTTTTGCAACCCATTTTATGTTTTTGGTCTATCCTTATTGAACAAACCATATGCTACGTTTGACTCGATTATTAATAATTTAATATTGCTTCATCCCCTACCTGTCCAAAATGCAGAGGACACATGGGAAGGCTATGTAAAGGAGACTGCATCTTTTATTATTTCTGATGATCTCTCTGTAAACTCTGCTGATTTGAGCACAATATTGTGTCTGCTAAAGAATCTAGGCTCTAAAGATCCACCCCAGGAATCCACTGTGGTTCTTTGCTCAAAAGAGGTGAACTTCTGGAACCATTGATTATGTCATCACTATGAGTCTTAAATCCTTTATCTCTCATCATGTGATGATTTATTATGTTTTCGAAGATCTTGGACCTACTCAAGTGCTTGATAATCTCGAAGACGGCACTCACAGATTCATTGTTAAGGAAGGAGCACAGCCTTGTGAATTCTGAAACCTTTCTCAAGATAACTGAGAGACTAGGCAGAGAGAACACTAGGACGATGAAGATGAGGGTATTGATCAGAAAATCAAAGTTCAAGATATTGTTTGCTCAAGTTGAGGAAGATGTCATGGACCAGCTTCTTAGTTTCTTGACATTCCCAGTAGGAGCAGTAGAAAGAGTTTTAGAAGGAAACTCTGGATTGGAATGCGTCGACAAATTATATAACAGTTTGTTCAATTTTGATTCAACGGGAGACTTGAAGTCAGAGAAGTTGAAAAATGTGTTCGCCAACCTCATGATAGCCCCATTCTTTAATGTTAATAACCAGATGTTACCTATTGAGGAACTAAAGTGTCCGTCTCGGTTAAATTGTTGCTCTAACGACTACGCTGCTGGTCCATATTATTTGACTACCGATACTAGTTTGTATGTCCGTGGTGTGAGAAGAGTAAGAATGTGCGACCCTAAGTCCCCAGTAACGGAGGACAAATCAGGCAGTGGATATGCAAAGAGTGGAACCAAGTTCATGGTTGCTGATGACTTGTCTGTGAAACCTTTATCATGTCATGATGTTTTATCACCTTTGACTGAATTCAAGGTGCCTTACCATGACTTGGAAGAAAGAACAATCTACATTGGGGTACAAGAGGTACGTATCTTCTAACCTTTAAACAGACAAATTAAAGGACATGCAAATTTTGTTTGAAACCAAAAAACAAGAAGTTATATGGTTTGGGTTTGTTTTCCCTTGAATGTGATCAAATTTATTAGCATGCTTGCTGCAATTTTCTTTTGCCTTCTGTATCAGACTCATGCATACAAATGCAGGTTATGAGCATCCTTCAAGCTTCCATGGTTTCAACATCAGCTTTGACAATTGGCCTGAAAGAATTTTTATCAAATAATGTTAAGAAGAAGGGGAAACAAAGACGCAAAGCAAAAAAAAAATAACTGTTGGCGAAATGGAAGCTTGCGAGCTACTTGACTAGCTCTTCGATTTCCTGATTCTCTTTCGTACTTCTACCTTGTTGTTTTGTTTTGAAGAAGTGTGATGGCTTCTGATTGAATAAATAATTATATAACGGTGGTTTGGTGCCCAACGTATTTGCTTTATCTAGTCGTATTTGCTTTATCTAGTGATTCTCCTTCGCTTTCCTATCAACTATAGAATTCACAACCCCCTACTCCAGATCAAAAGAACTTCATAAAACAGGTGGACGATTTTTCCCCCTTTTAGGTGATGGGGAGCCATTTCGTTCTATGAATTTCATCCACAATCAAATGGCTTAACTTTTCCACACGAGTGAAAATATATGGAGAAATCAGATCCCCTTTCCCCACTCCACAAGCTCTGCGCATTAATACTCTCAATACAAACCACAATGATTTTACAAAGTTTCAGGCTGACACGAGTTTCTATTAGTATTTCTCTGGTGAAATCCATTCCAATCTATAACGGTTTTCCAAGTTCACTTTGGTTGCTGTGAACCCCACAACCTCCCCCCCACCCAAAAAAAAAAAAGAAAAGCTTTATTGAGCAAATTATTCCAAGCAATTATAGTGATATCACTGCGCTGCCTTCCCTATTATAAAACTGCGTTGGTTTGTTGCCAACCAACTTACTAAGATACTGTTTGGTATGAAGCATGGAAAATGAGAGGTAGAGATTGTGATTGAGATTGGGATTGAAAAAAATCTATTAGAAAGATTACTTGTTACATAGGATTGGACAAAACTATGTGTATGAGATTGGAAAAAACCATAGGGGGAGATGGCGTGGTATTCTCCAATCTCATCTTCATGAGTTTGTCCAATCTCATGTAACAAGTAATTATTCATACTAAATACTCTTTTAATAATTTTTTTGAAGTTTAATCTTACTTTATTTCTCATTCTTAATGGTTTGTACCAAACAGAACCTAAGTGTGCTGGGCCATCACTTTGGAGATGATTTACATTTGCAGAAAAGAGTACAAGGCATTGAATATACTCTTCCGGTCCTTAATATAAGACCCATTTAACTAATTTGATTATATTAAGGAAGTTAGGTAAGTTAGTTAATTATAATAAATGTGACACGTTTTTCCTAAAATACCATAATCATCTTCTTTAATATCCCCTCTCTTCTACTTGATTATGGTTGAGGGAATACCCATAGGGGTAATTTAGAGAAAATTGATAAATATGAGAAATGGGTCTTATATTTAGGACCAAAACCAACTCAACAATTGGGTCCTATATTAAGGACCGGAGGAGTATTAGCAAATGCCCAGTCAGTTCTTTCCTTAAACGGTATCTGTATGAGTTGAGCTTCTTCAATACAATCTTTAATAGGTCTCATGGTTGCATAATTACAAGACTCATTACCTACGTACGTACCTTGTCATTCAAAGAAAGATAGGCGCTGAAATCTCCAATAGTAACCTCATATTTCTGCTAATATTTTCAAGGTCGACCCACAACTGTTTTCTTCAGCATAAATACGGGACAAGCGGAAGTTCTTGTCACCATTGACATCAGTGAAGAAGTTGGGTAGTAGCGAGATTCAAGTAATAGTCTAAGATTCATGGATTTAGGGCGTTTGCCACCTTTAATAGTTATAGCTTAATGGGAGCAAAAAACGTAAAGGCCACCTTCTCATGAATAATCAACAAGACAAAGGATTTTTTTGAAAACTGGAATAAAGTGAAGACTGATCTCTTATGATCATTTGAGAAGAAAAATTAATTTCGATTGACGCATGAATATTTTTATCGTACCAAAATAAGAGCAAACGACTCTTCACTCTCCCACAAAATGAAACATGATGTGTTTACAACGTATAATTGTTCTGAAAGGTTTTAGCACAATACCTATGAATTATTAACATCTAGTTGCCTTTCTGAGAATAAATTATTATTAGGATAAGGTATTTAAATACCTTGGAAGTATTTATGAATGAGCATCCAGCACCTAAAATTTTTTCTGACTCTCACATGCTCAAGAAGTTTTATTTCATACCATTTCTGCTCTAAACTATTATGGACCATTAAGTTTAACCGTTACAGATACTAGTCATACCGCATAATTTCACAATCAAATTTAATAGCTAATAATGGTCAACGTATTTTTGCTATGAAAATAAATTTTTTGGGCATATAAGAGCAAAAACAATCCATATGCTGAATGTTTTTTCATAGATACTTTTGAGATATTTAAACACTTTATCCCATTATTGTTTACTTTATAATATGTAGTATACTATATTTCTGGCAGAAAAAAGAAAGTAGTAAAATATATGAAAAAATTCAATATTCAATATACACGGTCCAATGTTTTGGCCGAAAAAATACATACGGTCCAATGGGGTTCATATATTACTATACGCTGCGTTGATAGCCACCGGATACGTTGTGGCCGAAAAAGGGTACATGATATGTGCAAGTGACGTTTTCTTTTGCATTCAGGGTCTAATTTTTAAAATGGTTAATATAATCTTTAGTGTCATCAAATTTACCTTTATTTTGATTTTGGTCTTTCAAATTTCAAACTGTAGGTTTTGGTCCCATAAGGACATAATGGTTCAGATTTTTATTAAATTATAGGAATTGATATTTTAAATGAAAAAAAATTTAAGAGATCAAAATTTATAATTTAAAATTTGAGGGACTAAAACCAAAATGAAGGCAAACTTAACAGACTAAAAATTATATTAACCTTTTTTAAAACAAAAATGTAAGATGATTTTCTCACTAATATAATTATGGTTATATTAATAAAATTCTAAACAAATATGACGATGGGTGATTTTTATGTCTTGTAATATCCGCGAGCACAACTTAAAAAATTATTTATATATTTTAAAAATTAAATATCAATATGTGATAAAAAGATTTATATTATACTAAATATATAGTATCATAATTTAATATTATTCATGTTTCAGGTAATTTTAATTTTCATCGATTATTATAAGTGCATACTTTACTTGGTTGCAACCCCTCAGAAAAAGGCATTTAACAAAAAATCCTACCTTAGCAATGAAGGCCAGAATCTTTTGACTTCAAAAAGAGTGCAGGCATTTACTTATCGAGTAAGCCTAATTGAAAGTTGAAGAAGGAGGAGTCACAAAGCCTTAGTCATATCATCTGTTTCCAATAATTCAAGAGCCATTGTTCATAACCATAACCTCCATAACGAGAGCCACTCTCCAATACAGGTTCTATATATCTTCTTGTGTGCTATGCACACACACATGCACACCAAATTCAAATAGGTTACGTCCTCGTTACAGTTTTTGAAGCATTTGCTGGATCTGGTGCGTTAATAATATTGCTCCCATGGCTTCAACTGCTATGCCGGAACAAATTTCATTGAGAGTTGTTGTGGACAAAGAGCAAAACAGAGTGCTCTATGCTGAAGCAGGGAAGGATTTTGTGGATATTCTTTTAAGCTTCTTGACACTGCCACTGGGAACTATTGCAAGACTTGTGAGTAAGGATTCAAACACGAAGCCTTGTCGATTCGGATGCATAAGCTCGCTGTATGAAAGTGTGGGGAATCTGGACCCCATGTATTTGAATTCTGAGACGTGCAAGCAAATGCTGCTTCAGCCAAGGAACTCCATGGAACGTTATAATCAAAACCTCAAACTCAACATTGATGACACTGAGCCAACCAAGTATTATGCTTGTATACATTGTCTTACTGAAGAAGTTGGTTCTCTGGTGAGCACTTCCAGGAATATGAAATGCAAATGTGGGCGGGATTCTTGGTTCCCTCTGAACCGTTGCAAATCGCTCTTATGCAGTCCTTTGTTAAGTGGATCCGATAAAAACGCGAGTGGCGATGCTGGAGGTAATAATTGCAATGCATTTTATATTTTTTGTCATCCTTATTAACAAACCATATTTGATTAGATTATTAATATTTTTCTTTTAGACCTTGTCCAAAATGCAGATAATACATGGGAAGGCTATGTAAAGGAGACTGCATCTTTTATCATTTCTGACGATCTATCTGTAACTCCTGCTAATTTCAATATAACATTGTGTCTGCTAAAGAATCTACGCTCTGAATGTCTACTGGAGGAATCCACTGTAGTTCTTAGTTCAAATGAGGTTGAGTTCTGAAAACATTAACTATATCTTATTTTCTTTATATCACATCACCTAATGCTTTAATTTATTATGTTTTCGAAGATTTTGGACCTACTCAAGTACTTGTTGATCTCCAAGACGGCACTCACAGATTCATTGTTAAGAAAGGAGCACAGCCTTATGTATTCCGATACCTCGTTCAAGATAACTGGTGAGAGACAAGGCAGAGAGAGCATTGGGATGATGAAGATGAAAGTATTGATGTCAAAGTCGAAGTCCAAGATATTGTTTGCTCAAGTTGAGGAAGATTTCATGGATCAGCTTCTTAGTTTCTTGACATTCCCATTGGGAGCAGTAGAAAGAGTTTTAGAAGGAAACTCTGGGGTGGTGTGTCTCGACAAACTATATAACAGTTTGTTGAATTTTGATTCAACCGTAGACTTGAAGTCAGAGAATCTAAAAAACATGTTCGCCAACCTCATGATAGCCCCATATTTTAATGTTAATAACCAGATGTTACCTATCGATGAACTGAAGCATCCGTCCGAGTTAGGTATTTGTTCTAACCATGATGATGATGATCGATATTATTTGACTGCTGATGCAAGTTTGTATGTCCATGTTTGGAGAAGAGTAAGAATGTGCGACCCTAAGTTTCCAATAGCGGAGGAGAAATCAGGCAATGGATATGCAAAGACCAGAATCAAGTTCATGGTTGCCGATGACTTGTCTGTGAAACCCTTTTCATCTCACCATGTTCTGTCATCCTTATTAACTGAATTGAAGGTGCCTCACCATGACTTGGAAGAAAGAACAATCCGCATTGGGGCACAAGAGGTACGTATCTTCTAACCTTTAGGCACAACAAATGAGATGCAAATTCTGTTTGGAACGAAAAAACAAGAAGTTATATGGTTTGGGTTTGTTTTCCCTTGAATATGATCAGATTTATTTGCATGCTTGCTGCAATTTACTTTTGCCTTCTGTATCAGACTCATGCATACAAATGCAGGTTATGAGCATCCTTAAAGCTTCCATGGTTTCAACATCAGCTTTGACAATTGGCCTGAAGGAATTTTTATCAAATAATATTAAAGAAGAGGGTGAAACGAAGACGCAAAGCAGAAACATAACTGTTGGCTAGTGCTTCAATTTCTTGATTCTCTTTCGTTCTTCTCTCTTGTTGTTTTGTTTTGAAGAAGTGTGATGGCTTATGGTAGAATAAATAATTATATAATGACGGTTTGGTGCTCAACGTATTTGCTTTATCTAGCAATTCTCCTTCACTTTCCTATCAATTACAGAGTTTGCAACCCCCTATTCTAGGTCAAAAGAATTTCTAAAAATTTCATAAAATAGGTGGACGATCTTTTTTCTTTTTTCTTTTTTTTCCCTCCTTTCAGGTGATGGGGAGCCATTTCATTCTATGAATTTCATCCATAATCACTTGGCTTAACTTTTCCATACATAGAGTGAAAATATATGGAGTAATCAGATCCCCTTTCCCCATTCCTACGTACAACTTGAGGTTCTTATTACATAACTAGTTTGAAAAAATTAAAAAAATTAATTCAGTTGGTTAATTGTAATAAATTTGTGTTGCGTTTTCTAAATTATCCTATTTAATTATGTGCATTAAAAATATTCCTTAGTGAGAACACCTTGCAAATAATGAGAATATTTTAGAGAAAATATTATAAATTTGATAGACAAAGTGGATTGAAATCTTATATTTAGAATCAAATTTAATTTTTAACTAACTCTTATATTAAAGACGGGATGCAGTAATATTGAAAACCGTGAGACCTTTTTTTTCCCCGAAAATTTAAAATAGATATGTATATATTGTTAATTAATTTGATATGATGAAATAATAATAAAAAAGCGACACGAGCTGTGAATAAATAATAATTTAATTCACCTTCGATTCTATGTTACTCTATTTTAATTTATTTATGGATGATAATGATTATAACATTGTTTCATCATCTAGTAGTATACATGTTTTATTAAGAAATATAATTATTATTTATGTGTATGAAATTATTCTTTATTTTATTTCTTATTTCATTTTATTTTATACATAAGGAAGAAATATTAGTCTATGGGGACCTCAAATCTCTGGAATTGGGATAAAGTGGATGGACACTGGAGAGGAAGTCAAATTAACCAACGTGAATGGCTAATGCAAAATGTCCAGGAACACATAAATATTAAAGATATTGATGAATTACAAAAATACTTATAATCATTTTAAAACTTTAAATAGGATCATTAACTTTTCTCTTTGGCCAGAACTTTATTTTGAATCTCATGGTCTTCTTCGAAAATATACAAATATAAAACAAATTGAACATCCCAACATGGTACAGCTTATTCTATGAGACCTAAACCGTTTTGAGAAAATGTTAAGCATAATAAACTGTAACATGGAAATTAATTTCAACCATCGTTTAATGCTAATAAAATGTTGTTCAAGAAATGATAATGACAAGTGCTGACAACAAATTAAAACTGGTAGGCCAAAAAAATCAACAAGCTAAAATCTGGCGTATAAGTTACCAAAATTGGGAAAGGATCTAATTAAAATAAAAGACAAGAATAACAATTGTTTTCGTTTAGGCCCAAACTCGAACAAAGAAAATCCTTAGTTTTTTGGGTCAAAATCAGTCAAAAAGTTTAAAGGCCTGGTTGGAACATAAGCCCAGTAAAAGTCTACCTGTGATTATGGAATACAAATCCGGCCTTTTTTTTAATAAAAAAAAAACCGTCCTGAAAACGGATCCATTTGTTTAACCCAGTCATACTCCATCAAACTGGATCAAATATTAATTATTAATTATTAATATTATAATAAAAACCATAAAGGAGCAACCCAACTCTTTCCATAAAGAAAAGGCCATAATTAAAAGCCAGTGACCGATAAGGGTTGGGTTTAATAGAAGAGGCTAATTTTTTATAACGTGGCAAACTAAGGTTTAAATTTCCACTAGGACAAGTATCCACATTCAGAGCTTGATAGTATTTCGAATAGGATTACCTCTAATAAAATAATGCCTATGTTTTAGCAAAAAAAAAAAAAAGACAGCAGCTTCCCTCTTGTACCACCAATGCTTTGCATTACATGTAAATGATTAAATTGGATCTTTAATTTTTGAGTCTTACATCTGATTTAAAAATTAATTACTCTTCGCCGTCTCTTATGGGAAATCTCACCATAATCTTTGGCATAAAAATGTCCATACTAAGAGATTATAGATTCACGATGATGATCTTTTAAGCTTAATTTGAATAAATAAATTAGGCAGCAAATCCTCTACGCTTTGTATAAATTAGTCCTCTTTGGCAAGTTGTTCAATTTCCTTGTGTTGTTTCGGCAATGGTAATGTTGCTTTTGGACTCAGCTTTATTAAATTATTAGTGCTTATTGTTGGTTCCACATATATTGCTTTTTTCCATGTATTTTTTTTTAATATTATTCCTAGTAAAGTAATCATTTTAACTTTTATTTTTATTGGCTTAGTACTAATCAACAAACATACTTTCACTGACAATATATGCTAACCATTTCTAGTGGATGCATGAGGTAGATCATTTTCTTTTCTTTTTTTGGTTTTTAATCAGTCCATCACTCTAACTGCTAATAGATCTCCAACTTTTTAGACAGATTACCATTTTGTTTTGTTAGACAATCTAAAAAGATTTGACTATATTCACGTAAATGAAGAGCCATACGTAATAAACATATTTTATATATCATAATTTAATCACAAGACGCGTCTCCATGGGCATAATTTATAGTTTTTATTATGAACAGTTCCTATTGAATTTTAATAATTACTACTCAGGTCCTTAATATATAAACTAGTGAACTAATTTGAGTAAATTAAAAAATTAATTAAATTAGTTATTTATAATAAATATGTGTTGTCTTTCTTACAATATTCTTACTAATGAAGTGTATTTGCTAAAACTATCATTACTATGACAATAATCTTAAAAAAATAGATAAATATAAAAGATAAAATGAATTAAGACATTATATTTAGAACAAAAATAAAAGTCAAACAATCTCATGTATTAAGGATAGGAGGTAGTATTTTATATATCAATTTACAATTTTTTTTTTGGTGTATACTAATGTACAATTTTAAAATTGCCGATCAACAATGATACAAAGGTTAAAAAAAAAAACAACAATGATATCGAGAAAAGCCGAACCAATCTAATCCAAATCAAATCACAATAGGAAAACAACGTAAAATACAATATCATTAAGAATTTTCAAAAATGGCAACAATAATTTTAAACGATAAATATATTTTGAATTTTGACTCTGAGCCAGCGTCCCATTGCGAAGTCCACCCTCTCCTCCTCCCCTATTCAAAAAGCTTCTCGGTCCCCTTGGATTCTCTGCAAATCCGAAATGTCGATCGCCATAGTAGACCACGCCCTTCCCTACGACACTCACAATCTCTACGATGTTTCCTTCTACACTCACAACATTCACACACTGCTCACTTCTTCCCCTTCCATGGTCGATTCCTGGCTCTCCGAAACCCGCAGCCTCCATTCCCTTCCCCAACCTCTTATCGTCGGCCTCGACGTCGAATGGCGCCCGAATTTCCACCGCAATATGGAGAATCCGGTCGCCATATTACAACTCTGCGTGGGCCCTCGATGCCTCATATTCCAAATCCTTCACGCCCCAAACATCCCCCAATCCCTGATCAATTTTCTCGCAAACGCGAATCACACTTTCGTGGGCGTTGGGATCGAAGAGGATGTGGAGAAACTCGTGTGCGACTACGAACTGAGTGTGGCCACATTCGTTGATCTGCGCGATCTGGCGGTTGACAAGCTGGGGGATAATGAACTGAAGAAATCGGGGCTCAAGACCCTGGCTCTGCGTGTTCTTGGGAAGGAAATTGAGAAGCCAAAGAGTATCAGTAGAAGCAGATGGGACAATCTGTGGCTTACTCCTGAGCAGGTAAAATACGCCTGCATCGATGCCTTTATTTCTTTTGAAGTTGCAAGGCTTTTGTATTCTGGCCAACTCTAGGCATGGGGATTGCTTGGGATTCAGAACTTGGTACAATTCGTGGATAAGTTAATTCTGGTGTGATGTGTGGTTCTGTTAAATGTGGATTTCATTGGAGTTTGTTTGTAATTTGATGAAACTTTTCTGTGGTTCATGAAGTGACTTTACCAATAACATGTCTCGTGTGTGGAGTATTTCATAAGGATGGTTCTCAGACAATAATAGGACTTTGGGGGATCCAACGTTGGTACACGCAGTATAGATAACTGATGTCTGGTTTTGCCAAGGCATGCATTTGAATTCTCTTCTTTTGTTGTTGTTGTTGTTTTCCCCCCGGTAAATCACATCGGCTTCCTTTTTTCCTTTTCTCACAAGAAGGGCTTCGCGCGCGCGCGCTCGACCGTAAGTTTGAACCTGCGAAATGCTCACCAGTGATGAATAATTTGTAAATATTTTTTTTAAGGTATGAATTTTGTTCTATTTATGTTTTTTTTAAGACAAGTAAGAGTGAACAAGATCATTTGATGAGAAATTTAGTTTCAATAGGCAAATAATTAGCAGCTTAAGCTTCTTCTGAAAGCCATTTCTTTATTTCTTTTCAGTAGTCCGTGTTCTTTGAAAGAATTTCTTTCTTTAGTGAAATAAAAATATTAAAAAATAATATTCTTCCTGGTCTAAGTATAAAATCATTTTGTAGTATAATTTATATTACAGAATAAATTTTACATTTTGAATTAAAGGAGTATAAATACTTTAAACCTAGTCATATTTGAGCAACATAAAAATTTTGATCCCGCGTAATCGGAATCTCAATCCTCCTTCGTAGACCAATAACATAGTAATGTTTACTCTTTTTTTTAGCACAACCACATGATGTTTTATCCAAACGAAGATTGTAATTGACCTAGATAAACCAGTTTGTTCAAAACTTACAAGCAAATTCTCGAGCAAAAAAGGCTAGGAAAAGAAAAAGGAAAAGGAAAAAAGAAAGAAAGAAGATTAAAAAGTAAAAAGAGGGAGGAAAAAAAAAAACACATTGAAAGCAAATTCCAAGACTTCATTATTATTATGACCGGGGGAAATACTCCTACAATTAATTTTACCCATCCAAACATGGTCATATGAAAATAAAATTATAAAAAAAATGATGATATTGAAATAGATGGTGATTACTATGAGAAGGCTAATTTTTGTTTCTAAAAATCGTAAGGAGTTGAAGTAAGCCGGATCATATATTGCTTCACTTCTCATTTTCTCATTTCAAACTTAGGGGGTGTTTGGATTGAGATAAACTCCTTCACATATTTATTTTGTATACCATAAAATCACTTTTAAAATCATGATTTTGATTCCATTCAAACACTCTCTTAATTACTCTCTCTGGTTTTTTCTATTAAATCATATTAACTATTTTTTAAGGATTAATGAAATTGATTAAAATTAGCTAAATATTAAAAAATTTACAACCTTTTAAATTTAACCTTCAATGGTTAACACTTATCGGGAGAAAGAACGAAAAAGCTACATTATCATCAATAATCAACGAGATAAAGAATTTTCTTAAAACTGGAATAAAGTGAAGATTGATCTCTTGAGATCATTTGAGAAGAAAATTGATTTCAATTGACACATGAATACTTTTACTATATCAATTAATTCTGGTGCCATGTGGGGTTGTGTTAAATTAAATGTGGATTTTATTGGAGGTTGTATTTGGATGAAATTTTTCTATCTATGGTCCTTGAAGAGACTTTACCAATAACATATTTCGTGTGTTATATAATTGGAGTATTTCATAATGGGTGGTTCTCAGACAAGATCCAAGGTTGGTATACGCAGTATTGATGTCTTGTTAAGGCATGCTTTTGAATTCTCTTCTTTTGTTGGTGTTTTTTTTTTAAAAAAAAAAATCACATGTGCGCCTTTTTTTCCTTCTCTCACAAGAAGGGCTGCACAGATCACACGCACGCACCCAACTGTAAATTTGAACCTGCGGGTTACTCACAAGTGATGAATAATTTGTAAGTAGTTGTTGTCCTCTTCATGTATTTTTTAAGACAATGTAAGAGGGATCAAGATCATTTGATAACTGATAAGATAGTTAGCTTCAATAAGTAAATGATTTGCAGCTGGGGCTTCTTCCGCAAGCCATTTCTTCATCTCTCTCTTTTTACTCGTTGGTGTTCTTTGAAAGAACTCCTTTCTTGTGTGTGAAATGAAAATATTAAAAAATAATATAAATACTTTAAATGGATTAAGAAGTATTCAGTCGTCTAGAGAATTTCATATTTTATGGTGTATCCAATATCTTAAATTATTTTTTTAAATACGTAACACCGTGAAATATTTTTTGGTACATCCAACTCCCTAAAATATATTCTTAGATGTGTTCAGTATCCTAAAATATTTTTTGGTACATCCAGCAACAAGACAAAAAAAATATTTTAGGTGTTATATGCCTTTGAAAAATATTTTAAGGTACCAGACACACCTGAAAAAGACTCCAGGATTTTGGATATATTACAAAATACTTTAAAGTGCTGGATATTTTTGAGAAAATATTTTAAAGTGTTATATGCACTTACTCTAATTATATTTGAGCAATGTAAACATTTAGATCTTGTTAGGAATGGAAATCTCAATCCTCCTTTCAAAACTTTTATGTTATACACTACTTCCTGTCCTTAATATAAGAGTTCATTTAATATTTATTTTGATCTTAAATATAAGACCCCAATCTACTTTGTCTTTTATATAGTGCTTATAATAATAATAGTTATAGCCAATATATTTGATTAGTAAAAATATTTTAGGAAAAACAATACTTATTTATTACAAATAACTAACTTAACTAATTTTCTTAATCTACTTAAATTAGTCAGCTAGCTCTTATATTAAGGACAGGAGGTAGTATATCATAATTTACTTTATGTTTTAGGTGATTTTATTTTTGGGAAAATGACAGAAAAATGACAAATAAACTTCATAATGCCAAAAACATCTGCTAAATTTGAGAAATCCCAATTTAGCCCCAAGAGACTAATTTGGAATTTATAAATTTGCTGAAATAACCATATTGCCCTTCATTTTATTTGTTGTTTTTAAAATACCAAAGCTCTCACTGCTTCGGCGACCGGCCAACAATTGGTCGTCGGAGCTACGGTGGTCAGAAACAATTTTTTTGAAAATTTTTACAACTTCAACATAACAGTTAATAACTTTTGTAATATTATTAACAACTGTTGAAGTCAGGAACCCACTGTGGTTCTTAGCCCCATTCTTTAATGGTAATAACCAGATGTTACCTATCGATGAATTGAAGTGTCCGTCTAGGCTAAGTTGTTCTAACAACTACGCTGTTGATCCATATTATTTGACGACTGCTGATGCTAATTTGTATGTCCGTGGTGTGAGAAGAGTAAGAATGTGCGACCCTAAGTCCCCAGTAACAGAGGACAAATCAGGTAATGGATATGCAAAAAGTAAAATCAAGTTCATGGTTGCCGATGACTTGTCTGTGAAACCTTTATCATCTCACGATGTTTTATCACCTTTAACTGAATTCAAGGTGCCTCACCATGACTTGGAAGAAAGAACAATCTGCGCTGGGGTACGAGAGGTACGTATCTTCTAACCTTTAAACAGACAAATTAAAGGAGATGCAAATTTTGTTTGAAACCAAAAAACAAGTTATATGGTTTGGTTTGTTTTCCCTTGAATGTGATCAGATTTATTAGCATGCTTGCTGCAATCTTCTTTTGCCTTCTGTATCAGACTCCTGCATACAAATGCAGGCTGTGAGCATCCTTGAAGCTTCCATGGTTTCAACGTCAGCTTTGACAATTGGCCTGAAAGAATTTCTATCAAATAATGTCAAGAAGAAGAGGAAACAAAGATGGAAAGCAAAAAAAAATGACTGTTGGCTAAACGGAAGCCTGCAAGCCACATGACTAGTACTCCGATTTCTTGATTCTCTTTCGTTCTGCTGCCTTGTTTTGTTTTAAAGAAGTGTGATGGCTTATGATTGAATAAATAATTGTATAATGGTGGTTTGGTGCGCAACGTATTTGCTTGACCTAGTGATTCTCCTTCACTTTCCTATCAAGCACAGAATTCCCAACCCCCTACTCTAGATCAAAAGAATTTCATAAAACAGGTGGATGATTTTTTTTCCCCCTTTCAGGTGATTGGGAGCCATTTCGTTTTATGAATTTTGTCCACAATCACATCGCTTAACTTTTCCACACATAGAGTGAAAATATATGGAGAAATTAGATCCCTTTTTCTCATTCCACAAGCTCTGCACATTAGTACTCTCAATACAAACCACAATGATTTTATAAAGCTTTTGGCTGACACGAGTTTCTATTAGTATTTTTTGGATGACATTCCATTCCAATCTATAACGGTTTTTCCAAGTTCACTCCGTCTGCTATGAACCCGCCCCAAAAAAAAAAAAAGAAAAAAGAAAAGCTTTATTGAGTGAATTACCTCCCGAGCTATTATAGTGATACCACTGTGCTGCCTTCCCCATTATGAAACTGCATTGGTTTGTAGCTAACGAACTTACTAAGGTTTTGTTTGGTACGGAACAATAAAAATAAAATATAAGAATTGAGATTGAGATTGAGAAAATCTATTGAAATATTTAACACAAGAGATTGCTTGTTATATGGGATTGGACAACACCATATATATGAGATTAGAAAATACCATGGGGGAAGATGATATTGTATTCTCCACTCCTATCTCCATTAGTTTGTCCAATCTCATATAACGAGTAATTACTCATATTAAATACTTTTCTAATTATTTTTCTTAATTGTAATCTTAATCTCTATTCCTTATTTTTAATGTTTCGTATCAATGTGCTTGGCCACCGCTTTGGAGACGATTTACCTTCGCAGAAAAGAGTACATGCCATTGAATATATTCGCAAATGCCCAATCAATTCGTTCCTCGAGCGGTATCTCCATGAGTTGAGCTTTTTCGATACAATCTTTAATGTGTCCCATGGCTGCATAATTACAAGACTCATTGCCTACGCAAGTATCTTGTCATTCGAAGGGAGGTAGGCGCTGAAATCTCCGATAGTAATATCATATTTCTGCTAATATTTTCAAGGTCCACACAACGGTTTTCTTCAGCATAAATGCGGGACAACCAGAAGTTCTTGTTATTGTTGGCATCAGTGAAGAAGTTGGGCAGTACAGAAATTCTAAGTAACAGTCCAAGGTTCATGGATTTGGGGCGTCTGCCACCTTTAATAATTATAGCTTAATCGGAGAAAAAACAAAAAAGCCGTCAATAATCAACAAGACAAAAGATTTTCTTAAAACTGTAGAAAAGCGAAGATTGATCTCTTAAGATCATTTGAGAAGAAAAATTAATTTCAATTGACACATGAATATTTTTACTGTGCCAAAATACTACCTCTGGTCCTAATTATAAGAACTAATTGACTAATTTTATGAAATTAAGAAAATAAGTTAAGTTAGTTATTTGTAATAAATAGGTGTTGTATTTCTTAAAATATTATTGCTAATCAAGTTTATTAGCTAGAACTACCATTGTTTGAGGAATTACTTTGAAAAAAAATGTATAAATATGAAAGACAGAGTGAATTGAGATTTTATAATTAGAACCAAAATAAAAGTCAAACGAGGTCTTATATTAAAAATTGGAAATAGTATGGGCAAACTACTTTTCACTCTCCCACAAAATAAAACATGATGTGTTGACAACATAGAGTTGTTCTGAAAGGTTTCAGCACAATACATATGGAATTATTAACATCTAGTTGCCTTCCTGAGAATAAATTATTATTATGATAAGGTATTTAAATATCTTGAAAGTATTTATAAATGAACGTCCAGCATCTAAAATTTTTTTCAGCTCTTATAAGCTCGAAAAGTTTTATTTCATAACATTTCTGTCATAAACGGTTAGTCATCATTAAGTTTAATCATTGTAGAAGCTGGTCAAATTACATAATTTAACAATTAAATTTAACGGCTAATAATGACCAATGTATGTTTACTACGAAAATAAACTTTTTAGGCATATAAGAACAAAAAAAATCCACATGCTAAATATTTTTTTAGAGATACTTTCGAGGTATTTAAACACGTTATTCTATTATTATTTACTTTATAGTATGTAGTATAATATATTTCTGGCAGAAAAAAGAAAGTAATAAAATATATGAAAAAATTCAATATTCAATATACACGGTCCAAGGTTTCAGCCGAAAAAATAGACACGGACCAATGGGGTTCATATATTACAATATGCCCCGTGGATAGCTATGGGATATGTGTTGTGGCCGAAAAAAGGGACATGATATGTGCTAATGAGGTTTTCTTTTGAATTTCTGGGGTCTCATTTTTAAAATGGTTAATATAATTTTTAGCATCCTCAAGTTTATCTTTACTTTGATTTTAGTTGCTTAGACTTAAAACTATAGGTTTTGGTCCCACAAAAAACAAAATGATTTAAGTTTTTATTAAATTATAAAGGCTAATATTTTAAATAAAAAGAAATTTGAGTGATTAAAATCTATTATTTGAAACTTGAGGAACCAAAACTAAAATAAAGACAAATTTGAGAGACTAAAAATTATATTAACTCCTTTTTAAAACAAAAATGTAAGATGATTTTCTCACTAATATAATTATGGTTATATTAATAAAATTCTAAACAAATATAACCATGGGTGATTTTTAAGTCTTGTACTATTGGCGAGCACAACTCAAAAAATGATTTATATAGTTTAAAAATTAAATATAAATATGTGACGAAAATATTTATATTATACTGCTAAAGATATAGTATCATAATTTATTCATGTTTTAGGTAATTTTAATTTTCATCGATTATTACAAGTGTATAATTTACTTGATTGCAACCCCTAAAAATTCTGGAGAAGAGCTAAAGAGGCGAAGATGGGCAGAAAAAGGCATTTAACAAAAAATCTTACCTTAGCAATGAAGGCAAGAACCTTTTGACTTCGAAAAGAGTGCAGGCATTTACTTAACGACTAAGCCTCATTGAAAGTTGAAGAAGGAGGAGTCACAAAGCCTTGGTCATATCATTAGTTTCCAATAATTCAAGAGCCCTTGTTCATAACCATAACCTCCATAACGAGAGCCACTCTCCGATACAGGTTCTATATATCTTCTTGTGTGCTATACACACACACA
The DNA here is from genome assembly GCF_004799145.2 of Neltuma alba. Lineage (NCBI taxonomy): Eukaryota > Viridiplantae > Streptophyta > Magnoliopsida > Fabales > Fabaceae > Neltuma > Neltuma alba. Next base: position 690,728 of record NW_021636982.1, on the reverse strand, counting down.
TGCACGCCAAATTCAAATAGGTTACGTCCTCGTTATAGCTTCTGAAGCATTTGCTGGATCTGGTGCGTTAATAATATTGCTCCCATGACTTCAACTGCTATGCCGGAACAAATTTCATTGAGAGTTGTTGTGGACAAAGAGCAAAACAGAGTGCTCTATGCTGAAGCAGGGAAGGATTTTGTGGATATTCTTTTAAGCTTCTTGACACTGCCACTGGGAACTATTGCAAGACTTGTTAGTAAGGATTCAACCACGAAGCCTTGTCAATTCGGATGCATAAGCTCACTCTATGAAAGTGTGGGGAATCTGGACCCCGTGTATTTGAATTCTGAGACGTGCAAGCAAATGCTGCTTCAGCCAAGGAACTCCATGGAACGTTATAATCAAAACCTCACACTCAACATTGATGACACTGAGCCAACCAAGTATTATGCTTGTCCATCTTGTCTTTTTGGAGAAGGTGGTTCTCTGGTGAGCACTTCCAAGAATATGAAATGCAAATGTGGGCGGGATTTTACGTCCTTTCGGAACCCTTGCAAATCGCTCTTATGGAGTCCTCTGTTAAGTGGATCCGATAAAAACGCGAGTGGTGATGCTGGAGGTAATAATTGCAATGCATTTTATTTTTTTTGTTATCCTTATCAAACAAACCATATTTGATTCGATTATTAATATTACTTCTTTCAGACCTAGTCCAAAATGCAGATAATAAATGGGAAGGCTATGTAAAGGAGACGGCATCTTTTATTATTTCTGACGATCTATCAGTAACTCCTGCTAATTTCAATACAACATTGTGTCTGCTAAAGAATCTACGCTCTGAATGTCCACTGGAGGAATCCACTATCGTTCTTGGTTCAAATGAGGTTGAGCTTTGGAAACATTAAATATATCTTATTTTCTTTATATCACATCACCTGATGCTTTAATTTATTATGTTTTCGAAGATTTTGGACCTACTCAAGTGCTTGTTGATCTCGAAGACGGCACTCACAGATTCATTGTTAAGAAAGGAGCACAACCTTGTCCATTCCGAAACCTCGTTCAAGATAACTGTTGAGAGACAAGGCAGAGAGAGCACTGGGACGATGAAGATGAACGTATTGATGTCAAAGTCGAAGTCCAAGATATTTTTTGCTCAGGTTGAGGAAGATTTCATGGACCAGCTTCTTAGTTTCTTGACATTCCCATTAGGAGCAGTAGAAAGAGTTTTAGAAGGAAACTCTAGGGCGCTGTGTGTCGACAAACTATATAACAGTTTGTTCAATTTTGATTCAACCGTAGACTTGACGTCAGAGAATCTAAAAAACATGTTCGCCAACCTCATGATAGCCCCATATTTTAATGTTGATAACCAGATGGTACCTATAGATGAACTAAAGTATCCGTCTGAGTTAAGTGTCTGTTCTAACGAGCATGATACTGGTCCATATTATTTGACTGCTGATGCAAGTTTGTATCTCCGTGTTGTGAGAAGAGTAAGAATGTGTGACCCTAAGCCTCCAATAGCGGAGGGGAAATCAAGCAATGGATATGCAAAGAGCAGAACCAAGTTCATGGTTGCCGATGACCTGTCTGTGAAACCCTTTTCATCTCACCATGTTCTATCATCCTTATTAACTGAATTGAAGGTGCCTCACCATGACTTGGAAGAAAGAACAATCCGCATTGGGGTACAAGAGGTACGTATCTTCTAACCTTTAGACACAACAAATGAGATGCAAATTCTGTTTGGAACGAAAAAACAAGAAGTTATATGGTTTGGGTTTGTTTTCCCTTGAATATGATCAAATTTATTTGCATGCTTGCTGCAATTTACTTTTGCCTTCTGTATCAGACTGATGCATAGAAATGCAGGTTCTGAGCATCCTTAAAGCTTCCATGGTTTCAACATCAGCTTTGACAATGGGCCTGAAGGAATTTTTATCAAATAATATTAAAGAAGAGGGCGAAACGAAGACGCAAAGCAGAAACATAACTATTGGCTAGTGCTTCAATTTCTTGATTCTCTTTCGTACTTCTGCCTTGTCGTTTTGTTTTGAAGAAGTGTGATGGCTTATGGTAGAATAAATAATTATATAATGGTGGTTTGGTGCTCAACATATTTGCTTTATCTAGTAATTCTCCTTCACTTTCCTATCAAGTACAGAATTTGCAACCCCCCTATTATAGATCAAAAGAATTTCTAAATTTTTCATAAAACAGGTGGACGATTTTTTTTTTCTCCCTTCCAAGTGATAGGGAGCCATTTCCTTCTATGAATTTCATCCATAATCACATGGCTTAACTTTTCCATACATAGAGTGAAAATATATAGAGAAATCAGATCCCCTTTCCCCATTCCTACGTACAACTATGTACAACTTGAGGTTCTTATCACATAACTAATTTGAAAAACTTAAGAAAATTAATTAACTTGGTTAATTGTAATAAATTTGTGTTGCGTTTTCTAAATTATCCTACTTAATTATGTCATTAAAAATATCCCTTAGTGAGAACACCTTGCAATTAATGAGAATATTTTAGAGAAAATATTATAAATTTGATAGATAAAGTGGATTAAGATCTTATATTTAAAATCAAATTTAATTTTTAACTAGCTCTTATATTAAAGACGGGATACAGTAATATTTAAAACCATGAGACCTTTTTTTTTTTACCGAAAATTTAAAATAGATATGTGTATATTGTTAATTAATATTAGATGATGAAATAATGATAAAAAAGCGACACGAGCTGTGAATAAATAATAATTTAATTCACCTTCGATTCTATGTTACTCTATTTTAATTTATTTATGGATAATAATGATTATAACATTGTTTCATCATCTAGTAGTATACAAGTTTTATTAAGAAATATAATTATTATTTCTGTGTATGAAATTATTCTTTATTTTATTTCTTATTTCATTTTATTTTATACATAAGGAAGAAATATAAGTCTATGTGGACCTCAAATCTCTGGAATTGGGATAAAGTTGATGGACACTGGAGCGGAAGTCAAATTAACTAACGTGAATGGCTAATGCAAAATGTCCAGGAACACATATAAATATTAAAGATATTGATGAATTACAAAAATACTTATAATCATTTTAAAACTTTAAATAGGATCATTAACTTTTCTCTTTGGCCAGAACTTTATTTTGAATCTCATGGTCTTCTTCGAAAATATACAAATATAAAACAAATTGAACATCCCAACATGGTGCAGCTTATTCTATGAGACCTAAACCGTTTTGATAAAATGTTAAGCATAATAAACTGTAACATGGAAATTAATTTCAACTATCGTTTAATGCTAATCCAAAGAAGTTCTTTCAAAATTTTAATGTTGTTCAAGAAATGCTAATGACAAGTGCTAACAACAAATTAAAACTGGTCGGCCGAAAAAATCAACAAGCTAAAATCTGGCGTATAAGTTACCAAAATTGGGAAAGATTCTAATTAAAATAAAAGACAAGAATAACAATTGTTTTCGTTTAGGCCCAAACTCGAACTAAGAAAATCCTTAGTTTTTTGGGTCAAAATCAGTCAAAAAGTTTAAAGGCCTGGTTGGAACATAAGCCCAGTAAAAGTCTACCTGTGATTATGGAATACAAATCCGGCCTCTTTTTTTTAAGAAAAAAAAAGCCGTCCTGAAAACGGATCCATTTGTTTAACCCAGTCATACTCCATCAAACTGGATCAAATATTAATTATTAATTATTAATATTATAATAAAAACCATAAAGGAGCAACCCAACTGTCTCCATAAAGAAAAGGCCATGATTAAAAGCCAGTGACCGATAAGGGTCGGGTCTAATAGAATATGTTAATTTTTTACAACGTGACAAATTAAGGTTTAAATTTTTACTAAGAGAAGTATTCACATTCAACACTTGATAGTACCTCAAATAGGATTACCTCTAATAAAATAATGCCTATGTTTTAGCCAAAAAAAAAAGAGACAGCAGCTTCCCTCTTGTACCACCAATGCTTTGCATTACATGTAAATAATTAAATTGGATCTTTAATTTTTGAGTCTTACATCTGATTTAAAAATTAATTACTCTTCGCCGTCTCTTATAGGAAATCTCACCATAATCTTTGGCATAAAAATGTCCATACTAAGAGATTATAGATTCACGATGATGATCTTTTAAGCTTAATTTGAATAAATAAATTAGGCAGCAAATCCTCTACGCTTTGTATAAATTAGTCCTCAATTTCCTTGTGTTGTTTCGGCAATGGTAATGTTGCTTTTGGACTCAGCTTTATTAAATTATTAGTGCTTATTGTTGGTTCCACATATATTGCCTTTCTCCATGTATTTTTTTTTTAATATTACTCTTAGTAAAGTAATCATTTTAACTTTTATTTTTATTGGCTTAGTACTAATCAACAAACATGCTTTCACTGACAATATATGCGAACCATTTCTAGTGGATGCATGAGGTAGATCATTTTCTTTTCTTGTTTTAATCAGTCCATCACTCTAACTGCTAATAGATCTCCAACTTTTTAGACAGATTACCATTTTGTTGTGTTAGACAATCTAAAAAGATTTGACTATATTCACGTAAATGAAGAGCCATACATAATAAACATATTTTATATATCATAATTTAATCAGAAGACGCGTCTCCATCGGCATAATTTATAGTTTTTATTATGAACAGTTCCTATTGAATTTTAATAATTACTACTCTGATCCTTAATATATAAACTAGTTAACTAATTTGAGTAGATTAAGAAATTAATTAAGTTAGTTATTTATAATAAATATGTGTTGTCTTTCTTACAATATTCTTGCTAATTAAGTGTATTTGCTAAAATTATCATTACTATGAAGATTATCTTAAAAAAATAGATAAATGTGAAAGATAAAATGAATTAAGATATTATATTTAGAACAAAAATAAAAGTCAAACAATCTTATATATTAAGGATATGAGGTAGTATTTTATATATCAATTTACAATTTTTTTTTGGGTGTATACTAATGTACAATTTTAAAATTGCCGATCAACAATGATATAAAGGTTAAAAAAAAACAACAATGATATCGAGAAAAGCCGAACCAATCTAATCCAAATCAAATCGCAATAGGAAAACAACGTAAAATACAATATCATTAAGAATTTTAAAAAATGGTAACAATAATTTTAAATGATAAATATATCTTGAATTTTGACTCTGAGCCAGCGTCGTCTCCATTGGGAAGTTCACTCTCTCCTCATCCGCTATTCAAAAAGCTTCTCGGTCCCCTTGGATTCTCTGCAAATCCGAAATGTCGATCGCCATAGTAGACCACGCCCTTCCCTACGACACTCACAATCTCTACGATGTTTCCTTCTACACTCACAACATTCACACACTGCTCACTTCCTCCCCTTCCATGGTCGATTCCTGGCTCTCCGAAACCCGCAACCTCCATTCCCTTCCCCAACCTCTTATCGTCGGCCTCGACGTCGAATGGCGCCCGAATTTCCACCGCAATATGGAGAATCCGGTCGCCATATTACAACTCTGCGTGGGCCCTCGATGCCTCATATTCCAAATCCTTCACGCCCCAAACATCCCCCAATCCCTGATCAATTTTCTCGCAAACGCGAATCACACTTTCGTGGGCGTTGGGATCGAAGAGGATGTGGAGAAACTCGTGTGCGACTACGAACTGAGTGTGGCCACATTCGTTGATCTGCGCGATCTGGCCGTTGACAAGCTGGGGAATAATGAACTGAAGAAATCGGGGCTCAAGACTCTGGCTCTGCGTGTTCTTGGGAAGGAAATTGAGAAGCCAAAGAGTATCAGCAGAAGCAGATGGGACAATCTGTGGCTTACTCCTGAGCAGGTAAAATATGCCTGCATCGATGCCTTTATTTCTTTTGAAGTTGCAAGGCTTTTGTATTCTGGCCAACTCTAGCCATGGGGATTGCTTGGGATTCAGAACTTGGTCCAATTCGTGGATAAGCTAATTCTGGTGTGATGTGTGGTTCTGTTAAATGTGGATTTCATTGGAGTTTGTTTGTATTTTGATGAAACTTTTCTATGGTTCATGAAGTGACTTTACCTATAACATGTCTCGTGTGTGGAGTATTTAATAAGGATGGTTCTCAGACAATAATAGGATTTTGGGGGATCCAACGTTGGTATACGCAGTATAGATAACTGATGTCTTGTTTTGCCAAGGCGTGCATTTGAATTCTCTTCTTTGGTTGTTGTTGTTTTTTCCCAACCAAACAAGGGATCATTAGATACCCTCCCCTCCCCTCCTTTTTAATCAAACCAAACAAGGTGAGGTTAAAATCTCCCTCCCCTCCCTTTCCCCACCCCTCCCTCCCCTCAAACCAAACACACCCTAAATCACATCGGCTTCCTTTTTTCCTTTTCTCACAAGAAGGGCTTCGCGTGCGCACGCACTCGACTGTAAGTTTGAACCTGCGAAATGCTCTCCAGTAATGAATAATTTGTAAATATTTTTTTTAAGTTATAAATTTTGTTCTATTTATGTATTTTTTAAGACAAGTAAGAGTGAACGAGATCATTTGATAAGAAATTTAGTTTCAATAGGCAAATAATTAGCAGCTAAAGCTTCTTCTGAAAGCCATTTTTTCATCTCTTTTCAATAGTTGGTGTTCTTTGAAAGAACTTCTTTCCTCAGTGAAATAAAAATATTAAAAAAATAATATTCCTCCTCGTCTAAGGGTGTGTTTGGGTGACACCCCAAACCATGGTTTGGGGACCCAAACCATGGTTTGGGGTGTCAATCACCCAAACACCCCCTCTAAAAACTAAAACCATGGTTTTGGGTCAAAACCATGGTTTTGGAAAAAGTAAAATTTTTTTGCTTTTGGAGAAAAAAGGGAGAGTGTGAGAGTCTATATGATATGTATCTTGTTATTTTTTTTATAAACATATTTTTTGATAAACATATTTAATCTTATATTTTATAAATATATACACATTAATTATTTATTAATTATATTATCTTATGTATTATTAATTATGTTAGTAAAAAATATATTATTAACAATTTTATTCCTTCAAATTAAAATATATCATAAAATCTATTTTTTCTGTAATTATCATATTAACTTATGTCTTTTTTTTAGTAATTTGTATATATAAAAAGTGCTTCTGATAACAACTATCTAAACACTCTCACTTCTCAGAATCACTTTTTTATAAAATCTATTCTCCCCAGAATCTATTCTCCAGAATCACTTTTTCAAACCACGGTTTGGTTTCATCCAAACACACCCTAAGTATAAAATCATTTTGTAGTATAATTTATACTACAAAATAAATTTTACATTTAGAATTAGAGGAGTATAAATACTTTAAAGTTTAAACCTAGTCATATTTGAGCAACATAAAAATTTTAATCCCGCAGGTAATCGGAATCTCAATCCTCTTTCGTAGACCAATAACATAGTAATATTTATTCTTTTTTTGAGCACAACCACATGATGTTTTATTCAAATGAAGATTGTAATTGACCCAGAGAAACCAGTTTCTTCAAAACTTAAAAGCAAATTCTCCGACAAAAAAGGCCAGGAAAGGAAAAAGGAAAAGGAAAAAGAAAAGAAAGAAGATTAAAAAAAGTAAAAATTAAAAAAAAAACACCTTGAAAGCAAATTCCAAGACTTCGTTATTATTATGACGGGAGGAAATATTCCTATGATTGATTATAGCCATCCAAACATGGTCATATGAAAATAAAATTATAAAAAAAATGATGATATTGAAATAGATGGTGATTACTTTGGAAAGGCTAATTTTTGTTTCTAAAAATCGTTAGGAGCTGAAGTAAGCCGGATCATATATTGCTCCACTTCTCATTTTCTCATTTCAAACTTAGGAGTGTTTGGGATTGAGATAAACTCTTTCACATATTTATTTTGTATACCATAAAATCACTTTTAAAATCATGATTTTGATTCCATTCAAACACTCTCTTAATTACTCTCTCTGGTTTTTTCTATTAAATCATATTAACTATTTTTTAAGGATTAATGAAATTGATTAAAATTAGCTAAATATTAAAAAATTTACAACCTTTTAAATTTAACCTTCAATGGTTAACACTTATCGCGAGAAAGAACAAAAAAGCCACATTGTCATCAATAATCAACGAGATAAAGAATTTTCTTAAAATTAGAATAAAGTGGAGATTGATCTCTTGAGATCATTTAAGAAGAAAATCAATTTCAATTGACACATGAATACTTTTACTGTACCAATTAATTCTAGCGTCATGTGGGGTTGTGTCAAATGTGGATTTTATTGGAGTTTGTATTTGGATGAAACTTTTCTATCTATGGTCCTTGAAGTGACTTTACCACTAACATGTGTCGTGTGTTATATAATTGGAGTATTTCATAATGGGTGGTTCTCACACAAGATCCAAGGTTGGTATACGCAGTATTGATGTCTTGTTAAGGCATGCTTTTGAATTCTCTTCTTTTGTTGGTGTTGTTTTTTTAAAAAAAAAAAAATCACATGCGCACCTGTTTTTCCTTCTCTCACAAGAAGGGCTGCACAGATCGCATGCACGCACCCAACTATAAATTTGAACCTGCGGGTTACTCACAAGTGATGAATAATTTGTAAGTAGTTTTTGTCCTCTTTATGTATATTTTAAGACAATGTAAGAGGGATCAAGATCATTTGATAATTGATAAGATAGTTAGCTTCAATAAGTAAATGATTTGCAGCTTGGGCTTCTTCCGCAAGCCATTTCTTCGTCTCTCTCTTTTTACTAGTCAGTGTTTTTTGAGAGAACTTCTTTCTTGTGTGTGAAATAAAAATATTAAGAAATAATATAAATACTTTAAATGGATTAAGAAGCATTCAGTAGTCTAGAGTATTTTATATTTTGTAGTATATCCAATATCCTAAATTATTTTTTTAAGTACGCAGCACCGTGAAATATTTTTTGGTACATCTAACTCTCTAAAGTATTCTTTTAAGTGTGTCCAGTATCCTAAAATATTTTTTGATACATCCAGCAACAAGGCAAAAAAAATATTTTAGGTGTTATACACACTTGAAAAATATTTTAAGGTGCCAGCCAGATACACCTGAAAAATACTTCAGGATTCTAGATGTACTACAAAATACTTTAAAGTGCTGGATGCTTTCAAGAAAATATTTTAAGGTGTTTGATACATTTACTCTAATTATATTTGAGCAATGTAAAAATTTAGATCCTGCTAGGAATCGAAATCTCAATCCTCCTTTCAAAACTAATAACGTCAGTATTTAGGTAGAAACCAAATTATAATTTAAAAATAATTTTACAATATACGAAGTAAATATGTAAAAAAAGTCTTGTCTTAATTAATATAAAAACATACTTTTTTTTAAAAGTATTTTGAGTATTCCAAACAACCGGATGATGTTGTAATGTTCACTCTTTTCTTGAGTATGGCCACATGATATTTTATTCAAACGAAGCTGACCCAGAAAAGCTAATTTCTTCAAAACTTGAACAAGCAAATTCTCTTTGACCAAAAAAAAGAAAAAGAATAAGCAAATTCTCCGGCGAAGAAGGGTCAAAGAAAAAATAAAGAAGAAAAGAAAGAAAGAAAAAGATAAAAAGCTAAAAAAAACGTTGAAAGCAAATTAGAAGACTTCATTTTTAAGGAATTATGATTATTGCAGTCTGCGAGAGGAAATACTCCTATGACTGATTATAGCTACCCAAACATGATCATATTAAAATAAAATTATAAAAAAATGATTATATTGAAATATATGGTGATTATTATGAGAAGGCTAATTTTCTTTTCTAATGATCATAAGGAGTTGAAGCAAGCTAGATCATATACTTTTCCATTTCTCTCTTTTTTAATTTCAAACATAATTACTCTCTCCGGTCTTTTCTATTAAATCATATTGACTACTTTATTTTAAGGATTAAGAAAATTAATTAAAATTAGCTAAATATTAAAAAAATTTACAACTTTTTAAATTTAACATTTAATGGTTATAGCTTATTGGGAGAAAGAACAAAAAAGCCACCTTCTCGCTAATAATCAACAAGACAAAAGATTTACTTAGAACTGAAATAAAGTAGGGGTGAGCAAGAAACCCATTACCTGCTAACCGCCCGTGACCCATGAAATTTTTACCCGTTTAAGCTCGTCCAATTAGCCCAAATAAGATATTATAAACGGGCAGGCTTAAATAGGCGAGGTAGCCCATTAATCGGGATGGGCTATGGGTAAGGTATTGGGCTGCCCATACTCGCCCGTTTAAGTTTTAATTTTTTTAAAAATATTTTTATTCTTCATTCAATTGATGATATTGTTTCCTATTCATCTTTTATCAAACCTTTATGCTTGTATAAACTTTTATTTTATCCTTTAGGTGGAAATTGGAACTTCCAAAGTTCACGAGACTTTTTATGATTGGTGACTACTTTTGTGATTTTATCAGACTTTGATTGTTTGTGACTCTAAGTGAGGTTGTGTGATTAAATATAGTTGATATTATGTGATGTTATTTCATATTTGATTTGCCATTTGGTACGCAAAATTTATTTGACAGCTTCATAAGGTTACATATACAAATTAGCTATGCTGAAAAATTGCTAAAAAAAACAGAAACATAAATGGGTTACCCTGTAACTCGGTCAGTCCAAACAAGTTGCCCCGTAGCCCATTTAATACGGGCTAAAATGGGCTACTATCGGATTATGGGTTAGCCCATGCCCGTTTATTCACAAATGGGCGGGCTATGGGCTAACCTTCGGGCTTGCCCACCCTGCCCATTGCTCAGCCCTAAAATAAAGCGATGCTTGATTTCTTATGTTCAATTGAGAAGAAAATCAATTTCAATTAATACGTGAACATTTTTACTATACCAAAATAAGAGTAAACTGCTCTTCACTCTTCCACAAAATGAAACATGATTTGTTCACAACATATACTTGTTCTGAAAGGTTTCAGTACAATACTTATAGAATTATTCACATCTAGATGCCTTTCTGAGAATAAATTATTATTTACTTTATAATATGCAGTATAATATTTTTTTTATACAAAGCATAATATATTTTCAATAATTTTTTTGGTACAAAAAAGTTTAGGTGAGTCGGGTCCCAAGGGCTCACCAGGGCCAGGGCATGCCTCTAGGCTCATAGAGTGTTTATAGAGGTATTTACAGATCGCCTACCAACAAGATTCTTACATCAGCATTTCTTTTTTTTTTTTTTTTTTTTGCGTTGGTACCCGATATCCTAAGCTAGGCCATCTTTTAGACACAACAACGGGCTTAGACTAATCCGGATCAAGGCATGACAAGAACTATTAAGGTTGGCGTTCCTAACCCCTAAGAACATCAGCATATTTTAATATTTAATATATATGGTCCAATGGGGTTTATAAATATAAGCCCATGAATGGTACAGTTTATTGAAACAAGGCAAGGCCTATCAATTAGAGCAGCCCCAGGCAACCCGATAATAAAATTTATAACTCTGGAGGAAAAATTATAATGACATCTTGAGGACCGATAAGTTCTAATAATAAGTAAGTAATTATTATTTATTATCTTGAAACTTATCATTGAAGAATACTTTGTTATTAATAAAAAAATCTTAGCAATTATATTTTTGGGAAAATTACAATTAGGTCCCATCTAAGGGAATTAAATGCAAAAAAGTCTTTTGAAATCATGAAATTATTCTGAAGTCCCAAGAAACCTTTTTGTAATAAATTTTATTTGTTTAATTACCAAATTACCGTTCTTCTTCTTCTTCTTCTTTTTTAAATTTGCATTAACAACTAAAAGAGTAGTGATTGACAACTTAAGGTCTTAGAATTGACAACTATCGCAGCTGGTTTGACAACATATTTTTTTTAGCATATCACAAAATGTAACGCATGAGTTGTCAAACCAGCCGCGATAGTTGTCAATCTTTGTATCCTAAGTTGTCAATCATTGCTCTTTTAGTTGTCAATATAAACTTAAAAAAAAGGGTAATTTGGTAATTAAACAAATAAAATTTATTGCACAAAAGTCCCTTGAGACTTCAGAATAATTTCATGATTTAAAAAGACCTTTTTGTATTTAATTCCCTTGGATTGGACCTAATTGTAATTCTCCCTATATTTTTTATTTGGAACTTTATAACTATTCTCCCAACTCTTAATGTTACAATCCAGTCCAGTCAGATCAATATATGAAAAAAATGTAACCAATGATATTATGAGTTATGTAAATAATGCGGATGTTTCTCACGTTTCATGCAACATAGTGGATTCAGGACTAATAAAACACTTTAATGAATTTAATATTACTACATGTTGCGTTCATTCGTGTAGGATATGTTCTAGTGAGGTTTTCTTTTGAATTTAGGGTCTATTTTTTGAAATAAAATGTAAGGTAATTTTTTTGGAAACACTGGGTGATTTTTATGTCTTGTAAAATTTCTGAAAAATAAAACACTGGGTGATTTTTGAAATAAAATTTTTTAGGACTAATAAAACACTTTAAAAGATAATGTATGGCTATATCAATAAATTTCTGAAAAAATTATCAGAAACACTGGGTGATTTTTATGTCTTGTAATATTGATAAGCACAACTTAAAAAATAAAGATGCGTATTTATTTTAATTATATATTTTAAAAATTAAATATAAATATGTTAAAACATTTATGTTATACACTATCTCCTATCCTTAATATAAGAGTTCATTTGACTTTTATTTTGATCTAAAATATAAGACCCCAATCTACTTTATCTCTTATATTTATCCATTTTTTTCAAGATAATCCTTGGAATAATGATAGTTGTAGCTAATATATTTGATTAGTAAAGATATTTTAGGAAAAACAATACTTATTTATTATAAATAACTAACTTAACTAATTTTTTTAATCTATTTAAATTAGTCAACTAGCTCTTATATTAAAGACATGAGGTAGTATATCATAATTTACTTTATGTTTTATGTGATTTTATTTTTCTTCAACTATTGTAATTACTGGAGAAGAGCTAAAGAGGCGATGATGGGCAGAAAAGGCTTTAACAAAAAATCTCAACTTAGCAATGAAGGCAGTAACTTTTTGACTCCCGAAAGAGTGCAGGCTTTTACCTTAGCAATGAAGGAGGAGTCGCAAAGCATTGGTCATATCATCAGTTTCCAATAATTGAAGGGCCCTTGTTCATAACCATAACCTCCATAACGAGAGCCACACTCCAATACATGTACGATATACAGTTTCTGAAACGTTTGCTGGATTTGGTGGGTTAATAATATTGCTTCCATGGCTTCAACTGCTATACCGGAACTAATTTCATTGAGAGTTGTTGTGGACAAAGAGCAAAACAGAGTGCTCTATGCTGAAGCAGGGAAGGATTTTGTGGATATTCTTTTAAGCTTCTTGACACTGCCGCTGGGAACTATTACTAGACTCGTAAGCAAGGATTCAAACACGGCTTGCCGATTCGGATGCATAAGCTTGCTGTATGAAAGCGTGGGAAATCTGGACCCCAAGCATTTGAAATCAGAGACATGCAAGCAAATGCTGCTTCAGCCAAGGAACTCAATGGAACGTTATAATCAAAACCTCAAACTCAACATTGATGACACTAAGCCAACCAAGTATTATGCTTGTGGACATTGTCTTTTTCAAGGACCTTCTCTGGTGAGCACTTTCAAGAATATGAAATGCATATGTGGGCGGGTTTTTACGTTCCTTCTGAACCCTTGCAAATCGCTCTTATGCAGTCCTGTGGTTGGCGGATCCGATAAAAACGCGAGTGGCAATGATACTAGAGGTAATAATATCTTTTTGCAACGCATTCTATGTTTTTGGTCTATGCTTGTTAAACAAATCATATACTATGTTTGATTCTATTATTAATAATTTAAAATTGCTTCATTTCGCACCTGTCCAAGATGCAGAGGATACATGGGAAGGCTGTGTAAACGAGACTGCATCTTTTATTATTTCCGATGATCTATCTGTATCCCCATTTGATTTGAGCACAATATTGTGTTTGCTAAAGAATCTACGAAGTAAAGATCCACCCTAGGAATCCACTGTGGTTCTTAGCTCAAAAGAGGTGAACTTCTAGAACCATTGATTATGTCATCACTATGAGTCTTAAATCCTTTATCCCTCATCATCTGATGATTTATTATGTTTTTGAAGATCTTGGACCTACTCAAGTGCTTTGTAATCTCAGAGACGGCACTCACAGATTCATTGTTAAGGAAGGAGCACAGCCTTGTGAATTTTGAAAACTCATTCAAGATAACTGCGAGACCAGGCAGAGAGAACACTGGAACGATGAAGATGAAGGTATTGATCAGAAAATCAAAGTTCAAGATGTTGTGTGCTCAAGTTGAGGAAGATTTCATAGACCAGCTTCTCAGTTTCTTGACATTCCCAATAGGAGCAGTAGAAGGAGTTTTAGAAGGAAACTCTGGATTGGTGTGTGTTGACAACTTATATAACAGTTTGTTCAATTTTGATTCAACGGGAGACTTGAAGTCAGAAAAGTTGAAAAACGTGCTCGCCCACCTCACGGTAGCCCCATTCTTGAATGTTAATAACTAGATGTTACCTATCGATGAACTGAAGTGTCCGTCTCGGCTAAGTTGTTGTAACAACTATGCTGTTGGTCCATATTATTTGACGACTGCCGATACTAGTTTGTGTGTCCGTGGTGTGAGAAGAATAAGAATATGCGACCCTAAGTCCCCAATAATGGAGGACAAATCAGGCAATGGATATGCAAAGGGTAGAACCAAGTTCATGGTTGCCGATGACTTGTCTGTGAAACCTTTATCATCTCACAATGTTTTATCCCCTTTAACTGAATTCAAGGTGCCTTACCATGACTTGGAGCAAAGAACAATCTGCATTGCGGTACGAGAGGTACGTATCTTCTAACCTATAAACGGACAAATTAAAGGAGATGCAAATTTTGTTTGAAACCAAAGAACAAGGAAGTTACATGGTTTGGGTTTGTTTCCCCTGAATGTGATCAAATTTATTAGCATGCTCGCTGCAATTTTCTTTTGCCTTCTGTATCAGACTCATGCATACATACAAATGCAGGTTGTGAGCATCCTTAAAGCTTCCATGGTTTCAAAATCAGCTTTGACAATTGGCCTGAAAGAATTTTTATCAAATAATGTTAAGAAGAAGGGGAAACAAAGACGCTAAGCAAAAAAAATAACTGTTGCCGAAATGGAAGCCTGCAAGCTACGTGACTAGTGCTTCGATTTCCTGATTCTCTTTCGTACTTCTACCTTGTTGTTTTGTTTTGAAGAAGTGTGATGGCTTCTGATTGAATAAATAATACGTATTTGCTTTATATAGTGATTCTCTTTCACTTTCCTATCAACTATAGAATTCGCAACTCCCTACTCTAGATCAAAAGAATTTCATAGAACAGGTGGACGATCCCCCCCCTTTAGGTGATGGGAAGCCATTTCGTTCTATGAATTTCATCCACGATCACATGGCTTAACTTTTTCACACAGAGTGAAAATATATGGAGAAATCAGATCCCCTTTCCCCATTCCACAAGCTGTGCACATTAATACTCTCAATACAAACCACAAGGACTATACAAAGCTTCTGGCTGACACGAGTTTCTATTAGTATTTCTAGGATGAAATTCCATTCCAATCTATAAAGGTTTTCCAAGTTCACTTTGGCCGCTGTGAACCCCACACCCCTCCCCCCCGGGCAAAAAAAAAAAACCCCTTTATCGAGCAAATTACCTCCTGAGCAATTATAGTGATATCACTACACTGCCTTCCCCATAAAACTGCATTGGTTTGTTGCCAATCAACTTACTAAGATACCATTTACTACGAAGTATTAAAAATGAGAGGTAGAGATTGAGATTTAAAAAATATCTTAAAAGAGCGTTTAGCATAAGAGATTGTTTGTTACATGAAATTGGACAAAACTATATATGTGAGATTGGGGAATATCATGGGGGGAGATGGTACGGTATTCTCCAATCCTATGTCTATGAGTTTGTCCAATTTCATGTAACAAGCAATTACTCATACTAAATACCTTTTTAATAATTTTTTTCAATTTTAATCTCAGTATCTATTTCTCATTTTCAATTGTTTGTACCAAACAGAACCTAAGTGTGCTTGGCCATCACTTTGGAGATGATTTACCTTCGCAGAATAGAGTACATGACATTGAATATATCAGCAAATGCCCAATCAATTCTTTCCTTGAACGGTATCTGCATGAGTTGAGCTTTTTCAATACATTCTTCAATATGTCTCATGGCTGCATAATTACAAGACTCATTACCTGCGCACGTACCTTGTCATTCAAAGAATGATAGGCGCTGAAATCTCCAATAGTAACCTCATATTTCTGCTAATATTTTCAAGGTCCACCCACAACTGTTTTCTACAGCATAAAAACGGGACAAGCAGAAGTTCTTGTTACCGTTGACATCAGTGAAGAAGTTGGGTAGTAGAGAAATTCAAGTAATAGTCTAAGATTCATGGATTTAGGGTGTTTGCCACCTTTAATAGTTATAGCTTAATGGGAGAAAAAACAAAAAAGCCACCTTCTCATGACTAATCAACAACAAAAGGATTTTCTTAAAACTGGAATAAAGTGAAGATTAATCTCTTAAGATCATTTGAGAAGAAAAATTAATTTCAATTGACGCATGAATATTTTTACTGTACCAAAATAAGAGCAAACAACTCTTGACTCTCCCACAAAATGAAACATGATGTGTTTACAACATATAGGTGTTTTGAAAGGTTTTAGCACAATATCTGTGGAATTATTAACATCTAGTTGCCTTTCTGAGAATGAATTATTATTAGGATAAGGTTTTTAAATACCTCAGAAGTATTTATGAATGAGTGTCCAGCACTTAAAATTTTTTCTGACTCTTATATGCTCAAGAAGTTTTATTTTATAGTATTTCTACCATGAACTGTTATCCACCGTTAAGTTTAACCATTACAGACACTAGTCAAACTACATAATTTAACAATCAAACTTAACGGCTAATAATGATCAATGTATTTTTGTTATGAAAATAAATTTTTTGGGCATATAAGAGCACACAAAAAATCCACATGCTGAATGTTTTTTCGTAGATACTTTCAAAGTATTTAAACATTTTATCCCATTATTATTTACTTTATAAGATGTAGTATAATATATTTCTGACAGAAAAAAGAAAGTACTACCTCCGGTCCTAATTATAAGACCCAGTTGACTTATTTGAGGAGATTAAGGAAGTAAGTTAAGTTAGTTATTTGTAATAAATAAATGTTGTCATTCCTAAAATATCTTTGCTAATTAAGTATATTGGCTAGAACTATCATTATTAGAAGGATTATTTTGAAGAAAAAAAATATAAATATGAGAGACAAAATGGATTGGGGTCTTATAATTAGGACCAAACAAAAAGTCAAACGGGATCTTATAATAAGGACCGGAGGTAGTAGTACAATATATGAAAAAAATTCATTATTCAATATGCACGGTCCAATGTTTTGGCCGAAAAAATACATACCGTCCAATGGGGTTCATATATTACTATATGCTGCGTTGATAGCTATAGGATATGTGTTGTGGCGGAAAAAAGGTATAGGATATGTGCTAGTGAGGTTTTCTTTTGAATTTCGGGTCTAATTTTTAACATGGTTAATATAATCTTTAGTGTTATCAAATTTACCCTTATTTTGATTTTGGTTCGTCAAATTTCAAACTATAAGTTTTGGTCTTACAAGGACAGAATGGTCTAAGTTTTCATTAAATTATAGGGACTGCTATTTTAAAAAAAGAAATTTGAGAGATTAAAATTTATGATTTAAAACTTGATGGACTAAAATCAAAATGAAGGCAAATTTGAAGGACTAAAAATTATATTAACCCCTTTTAAAAACAAAAATGTAAGATGATTTTCTCACTAATATAATTATGGTTATATTAATAAAATTCTAAACAAATATGACGATGGGTGATTTTTAACTCTTGTAATATTGGCGAGCACAACTTAAAAAATGATTTATATTTTAAAAATTAAATATAAATATGTGACGAAAAGATTTATATTATAGGTATCATAGTATCATAATTTATTTCATGTTTTAGGTAATTTTAATTTTCATCGATTATTATAAGTGTATACTTTACTTGATTGCAGCCGCTAAAAATTCTGGAGAAGAGCTAAACAGGCGAAGATAGGCAGAAAAAGGCATTTAACAAAAAATCTTAACTTAGCAATGAAGGCAAGAACTTTTTTACTTCCAAAAGAGTGAAGGCATTTACTTAACGAGCAAGCCTAATTGAAAGTTAAAGAAGGAGTCACAAAGCCTTGGTCATATCATCAGTTTCCAATAATTCAAGAGCCCTTGTTCATAACCATAACCTCCATAACGAGAGCCACACTCCAATACAGGTACTATATATCTTCTTGCATGCTTTTATGTGTGTGTGTATTTTATCAAATTCAAATTCAAATAGGTTACGTTGTCGTTACAGTTTCTGAAACATTTGCTGCATTTGGTGGGTTAATAATATTGCTCCCATGGCTTCAACTGCTATACCGGAACAAATTTCATTGAGAGTTGTTGTGGACAAAGAGCAAAACAGAGTGCTCTATGCGGAAGCAGGGAAGGATTTTGTGGATATTCTTTTAAGCTTCTTGACATTGCCACTGGGAACTATTGCTAGACTCGTAAGTAGGGATTCAAACACGAAGCCTTGCCGATTTGGATGCATAAGCTCGCTGTATGAAAGCGTGGGAAATCTGGACCCCAAGTATTTGAATTCAGAGACATGCAAGCAAATGCTGCTTCAGCCAAGGAACTCCATGGAACGTTATAATCAAAACCTCAAACTTAACATTGATGACACTGAGCCAACCAAGTATTATGCTTGTATAGATTGTCTTTTTCAAGGACCTTCTCTGGTGACCACTTTCAAGAATATGAAATGCAAATGTGGGCGGAATTTTACGTTCCTTCTGAACCCTTGCAAATGGCTCTTATGCAGTCCTCTGTTAAGTGGATCCGATAAAAACGCGAGTGGTGATGCTGGAGGTAATAATTGCAATGCATTTTATATTTTTTGTTATCCTTATTAAAAAACCGTATTTGATTCGATTATTATATTACTTCTTTCATACCTACTCCAAAATGCAGATAATACATGGGAAGGCTATGTAAAGGAGACCGCATCTTTTATTATTTCTGACGATCTATCTGTAACTCCTGCTCATTTCAATACAACATTGTGTCTGCTAAAGAATCTACACTCTGAAAGTACACCGGAGGAATCCACTATGGTTCTCAGTTCAAATGAGGTTGAGTTCTACAAACATTAAATATATCTTATTTTCTTTATATCACATCACCTGATGCTTTAATTTATTATGTTTTCGAAGATTTTGGACCTACTCAAGTGCTTGTTGATCTCCAAGATGGCACTCACAGATTCATTGTTAAGGAAGAAGCACGACCTCGTGCATTCCGAAACCTCGTCCAAGATAACTGATGAGAGACAAGGCAGAGAGAGCACTGGGACGATGAAGATGAATGTATTGATGTCAAAATCGAAGTCCAAGATATTGTTTGCTCAGGTTGAGGAAGATTTCATGGACCAGCTTCTTAGTTTCTTGACATTCCCACTGGGAGCTATGGAGAGAGTTTTAGAAGGAAACTCTGGGTTGGTGTGTGTCGATAATTTATACAACAGTTTGAGCAACTTTGATTCGACCAGGCACTTGAAGTCGGAGAAGATGAACAACATGTTCGCTAGCCTGAAGGTAGCCCCATATTTTAAGGCGAGTAACCAGATGTTACCTATTGATGAACTGATGTATCCGTCAAAGTTAATTTATTGGCGGACGAAAGATTCACATTGTTTGACTGCCGATGCAAATCTGTATAGTGAATATTATTATAAGGGAGAAGTAAGAATGCGCGATCCTAAGTCTACAACAACGGAAGAAAAATCAGGCAATGGATATGCTAAGGGTGGAACCACATTCATGGTTGCCGATGACTTGTCTGTGAAACCTTTATCATCTCACGATGTTTTATCATCTTTACTAACTGAATTCAAGGTGCCTTACCATGACTTGGAGCAAAAAACAATCTGCATTGGGGCACAAGAGGTACGTATCTTCTAACCTTTAGACAGACAAATAACAGGAGATGCAAATTTTGTTTAGGTCGAAAAAACAAGAAGTTTAATGGTTTGGGGTTTTCTTTTGTTATTTTCTTTCCTTTTGCTGTGAATATGATCAGACTTATTTGTAAGCTTGCTGCAATCTTTTTTTGCCTTCTGTATCAGACTCATGCATGCATAAAAATGCAGGTTGTGAGCATCCTTAAAGCTTCCATGGTTTCAACATCAGCTTTGACAATTGGCCTGAAGGAATTTTTATCGAACAATATTAAAGAAGATGATGAAACAAAGACGGAAAGCAGAAACATAACCGTTGGCTAAATAGAAGCCGGAGAGCAACGTCCTTCAATTTCTTGACTCTTTTTCAGACTTTTGCCTTGTTGTTTTGTTTTGAAAAAGTGTGATGGCTTGTGATTGAATCAATAATTATATTATATAACGGTGGTTTACGGCTCTTTAACAAGTCCTCTTAGCAAAATCAGCAAGTCCTCTTCTCATATCCAAGTAATTAGCCCAGATAAATTTATACAATCTAATTATCATTCGAATACGCTACACATAGTGTATATTTAAAGACGAAAATAAAGTGTACAATGGTAGTGAATTAAGTATGGATTATCTACATGGTCAACTTAATTGAATTGTGCATATTGTCCATCTATGGTGCAAATTGACGACGTAGCGGTGTGTGTATGTGGCTGCAGTTGAGATGCTTGAGGTTGTGCACTGTAAAGGGACACAAATGATTATTTTTATATAAGATTAATTGAAATCCATATTTATTTTGTTAACTTTCGAGCATGCTAAAAAGAAATTTGAAATATTTTTATTTTCATATTATGTATAAAATTAAAAAATGATAACACGCACATAATTGAAATTGAATTGAAATATTTTTATGTTGCAAAATAATTATTGTTTTGGAATTTTAAAAAAATAAATTTCTCTTTAAAACTAAATTAAAGAGTTAATTATTTTTGTACAAATTCTCTTCATAACAACTCTTGATTTAAAGGGGAGATGGAGAACACCAAGAAGATAATTAAATATTTAATATGATAATATTTTAACTAGACGTAATCTGAAAACTTTTAATAATCTAAACTATTTAATAATTTTTATATAATTTTAATTTTAATATTAAACTATAATTAGGGAATATGACAGAAAAATGACAAATGAATTTCATAATGCCAAAAACATCTCCTGAATTTGAGAAATCTCAATTTAGTCATAAGAGACTAATTTGGCATTTATAAGTTTGCTGAAATGACCATATAGTCCTTCATTTTATTTATTGTTTTTAAAATTCCAAAGCTCCCATTGACCGGCTAGTCGTCAGAGCTCTAGTGGTAGCAGTCACTGGAGCTCCGGCGATTGGCCAACAATTGGTCGCCGGAGCTACGGTAGTCGAAAACAATTTTTTTAAAAAAATTTTACAACTTCAGTATAACGGCTAACAACTTTTGTAACAGTATTAATAATTTCAATATAGCAGTTAACAACAGGTTTTCTAGGAAATTCAACAAGCTCTGGTGACCGGAAACAATTTTTTTGAAAATTTTTATAATTTCAGTATAACGGTTAACAAATTTCGTAATGCTATTAACAACTTCAATATAGCAGTTAACAATAGGTTTTTCAGAAAATTCAACAATTGGTCGTCAGAGTTCCGGCAGTTGGAAACAATTTGTTTGAAAATTTTCACAACTTCAGTATAATGATTAATAACTTTTGTAACGCTATTAACAATAAGTTTTTCGAGAAATTCAAAAAGTACCATTTTTGCAACTTCAGTAATGCCGTTAACAAGTTCTGTAACTTTATTAACAACTTCGATATAGCGTTTAACAACATGTTTTCTTAAAAATAAAAAAGGCATGTTTTCTTAGAAATTGTAAAAATGCTACTTTTTAAATTTTTCGGAAAACTTGTTGTTAAGTACTCTATTGAAGTTGTTAATAACATTACAAAAGTTGTTAACTGTTATACTGAAGTTGTAAAAAAATTTTAAAACATTGTTTCTCGCTGCCGAAGCTCCGACGACCAATTATTGAATTTTTTGAAAAACTTGTTGTTAACTGCTATACTGAAATTGTTAATAGCGTTACAAAAGTTGTTAACCATTATACTAAAGTTGTAAAAATTTTCAAAAAAATTTTTTCAGCCGCGGAGCTTATTGAATTTCCCAGAAAACCTGTTGTTAACTGTTATACTGAAGTTGTTAATAGTGTTACAAAAGTTGTTAACTGTTACACTAAAGTTGTAAAAAAATTTTAAAAAATTATTTCCAACTGCCGGAGCTCTAGCGACTAATTGTTGGCCGATCACCGGAGAGCTCTGGGAACCAATTGTCGACTGGTCACTGGAGCTCCAGTGAGCAGCCGGCCAGTGGGGACTTTAGTATTTTAAAAACAATAAATAAAATAGAAGGTAATATGGTCATTTCAGCAAACTTATAAATGTCAAATTAGTCTTTTGTGACGAAATTGGAATTTCCCAAATTCAGAATATGTTTTTGGCATCATGAAGTTTATTTGTTATTTTTTTTGGTCATTTCCCTCTATAGTTATTCTAAAAAGGAATAGTTGAAAGTTGCGCGTTAGGCGGAGCCAATCTGAATTCCAAAAAGCGTAGCCTCATTGGCAAATTAAATTTCTTCGTTCTCAATGACAGTGCAGATTAATGGCATTTGTTTGGGACAAAAAGGATCAGCCCAATCGAAAGTGGAACAACAAATTAAATATTCTTCTGCCTATTATTCCTCCAAGTGTCCAGTGTGGTTGTGCTTATGCAAGACAGCAATGGTTGAGAATTATAAAGCCTTCTGCTACTCAGCTCTTCTTTTCGGCCTCTCTTGTTGAGTGGGTTTCTATGAATCTGAAACAGGATTTTGCTTCTAACGGGAACACTGAAGGGAGTCTCACCTGGGGAGTTGCAATTGGCGAAATGAATTCATTTATCAAGATAATTTTCAGAAACCTCTTGAACGCGCCATTACGATTTTAAATACCCGTCACAAATTCATTATGAGGAAAGATCATTTACAGTGTGATGTTAGTGCTGCTATCTCAAGCAGTGGATTCCACCTCCTCCAAATACTGCAAAATTAAATGTCCATGGGGCTAAATCTGAAATTTCAGAGTCTATTGCTTGTGGTGGTGTTTTTAGAGATTATCGAGGTAATTGGATTGCTGGATTCTCAAATTATCTTGAGAATTATAGTGCCCATGAAGCAGAAGAATGGGCAATGCTTAATGGACTCAAAAACATTATAGTAGAATCTGGCAGTAAGAAACTCACTAATGCACTATTAGGTGTGTTTAGTTGAAAGGAAGGGGAGGAGAGGAGAGGGGAGGGCAAATGAGCCCTTCTCCTCATTCGGTTAGAAATTTTGGAGAGGAAGGGATCCCCTCCCTCCCTCCCTGATTTTGCCTTCTCCCAAATTAAGATTTTTTGAAAGGAAGCCAAAATATTATACTGTTTTCCTCTCATGCTTTTGTGATATTTTATTAATACCTATAAAATATATTATTATAGTATTTATTTTAAAAAATATATATTATCATAAGAAAAATATAAAATAAATATTGTTATAATTAAAATATATTATAATAAAAACTAATTTAAAATAAAAAATATTATTGCAATGAAAAATTATATTGTTACAAAATGAATTAATTTTTACAAATATATTATGTTGTTAAGTAAAATCTATTTTAAATTTGGGAAAAAATAGAAAAGGAAAAATTTTATTTTTTTGGAGCATATAAAATTTATTAATTTGATTATTTAAATTATATTATTATATTTATTAAAATAAAAAAATTACTGCACTAATTTTGAAATACACATATTAATATGACAAGATTGAATATTTATAGAATTAAATAATTTGAAATAAGATGTGAGTGAATTATATAATATATAAATAAAATATAAATTAATATATAAGGGTAAAATGGTAAATTAATTGTTACTATCCCGCTCCTCTCTCCCTTGAACTAAACAAAGGATCATTGAATATCTCTCTTTCCCCTTCTTTTAATCAAATCAAATAAAGTAAGGTTAAAACCTCCCCCTAACCTCCCTTATCCCACCCTCTCCTTTCTTCCTTACTCTTCCCTCAAACCAAACAGCCCCTTAGAGAAACATAGCTTAAATGCCACTTGCGCTGCTCCCTTGCTGGACATTAAACAGTATTTATTGAGGAGCTGGCAGGTACAAATCAATTTTGTCCATAGAGATTGCAGTAGGATTGCTGATAGCATGGCAAAGAGGGGTTTTACAACTACTTCTTTACCTGACATGGTACTTCAATAGATGAGGGTTCTGGTTTAGAAAGAAGCTATGGGATTACAATCTCCAATGTTTTAATTTTTGCTATAAGCTTCGACCTCTCTTATGTACCAAAAAAAGATTGGATCAAATATTAATTATTAATATTATAATAAAAATCACAGAGGAGCAATCCAACTCTTTCCATAAAGAAAAGGTCATAATTAAAAGGTAGTGGCCTCCCTCTTGTATCACCAATGCTTTGCATTACATGTAGATAATTAAATTGGATCTTTAAATTTTCGAATCTTACAACTGATTTAAAATTAATTACGCTTTGCTTTAAGAAATTTCGCCATAATCTTTGGCATAGAGATGTCCATACTAAGAGATCATAGATTCATGATGATGATCTTTTAAGCTTAATTTGAATAAATAAATTAGGCAGCAAATTCTCTACGCTTTGCAGAAGTTAGTCCTCTTTGGCAAGTTAATTGTACAATTTCCTCGTGTTGTTTCGGCAATGGTGATGTTGCTTTTGGACTCATCTTTAATACTACTTTCGGTCCTTAACATTAAATCTTGTTTGACTTTTATTTTAATCCTAAATATAAGACCCTAATCTACTTTGTCTCTATATTGTATATTTTTTTTCTAAGGTAGTTATTCTAATAATGATAATTCTAACCAATATACTTAATTGACAAGGATATTTTAGAAAATACAATATATATTTATTACAAATAACTAACTTAACTTCTTTTCTTAATTTTCTCAAATTAGTCAATTAACTTATAATTAAGACCAGAAGTAGTAAATTATTAGTGCTTATTGTTGACTTTTATTTTAGGGAGAATTTCACTGAAGGACTGTAGAACACAATTAATATCAAAGAGCCCCCAAAACTTTCTGAAACCTCACTGCAGGACCAAGGGACCAAATTGAAATTAAAATTTAGAGTGAGATTACAATAATACCCCTCTCTGTTTATTTACTAAAAATAAATATTTACCAGAGTTACTGTTCCGGCCACCGGAGGTCGGAGGTCCGGCCACCGGCTCCGATCAGCCTCCGGTAGCCGGAATTTTTTTTGTTTAAAACAAGGTGGCCAAGGGAGGGTTTGAACCCATGACCTCTTGGCATATCAAAAGGTTTACAACCACCAAGCCAAGCAACCCATTCAAACATAAAATGCAAATAAAAATACATATAACAAAACAAACGCAACTGTTTGAGTGTAAGTGAACAAGTGAAATTAGACGATCTACATGTAAAAGTCAGCAATTTACAATAAAAATTAGGTAAACTACAAATAACATAATAGAAGTCATAAACTCAAATGCAGGTGTTTAAGTGCAAATGAGCAAGTAAAATTTGAAGATTTACAATAAAAGTTTATGGATTCACAATCCAAATTTGACAAACACAAGAGAATTTACAACCCAAAATGTAAATGTTTGAGTGTAAGTGAACAAGTGAAATTTGACGATTTACAAGTGGAATTCAGCAATTTACAACAAAAATTAGGCAATCTACAAATAACATAATAGAAGTCATAATACCAAATGCAAGTGTTTAAGTGCAAATGAGCAAGTGAAATTTGAAGATTTACAACAAAAATTTATGGATTCACAATCCAAATTTGACAAACACAAGAAAATGCACAACCCAAAATGTAAGTGTTTGAATGTAAGTGAACAAGTAAAATTTGACGATTTACAAATAGAATTCAGCAATTTACAACAAAAATTAGACAATTTACAAATAACATAATAGAAGTCATAATCCCAAATGCAAGTGTTTAAGTGCAAATAAGTAAGTGAAATTTGAAGATTTACAATAAAAGTTTATGGATTCACAATCCAAATTTGGCAAACACAAGAGAATTCACAACCCAAAATGTAAGTGTTTGAGTGTAAGTGAACAAGTAAAATTCGACGATTTACAAATGGAATTTAATAATTTACAACAAAAATTAGAAAATTTACAAATAATATAATGGAACTCACAATCCTAAATACAAGTGTTTAAGTGTAAATGAGCAAATGAAATTTGAAGATTTACAACAAAATTTTATGGATTTGTAAGAGAATTTCACTTGCTCATTTGCACTTAAACACTTGCATTTGAGGTTATGACTTCGATTATGTTATTTGTAAATTGCTTAATTTTTGTTGTAAATTGCTGAATTCTACTTGTAAATCGTCAAATTTCACTTGTTTACTTACACTCAAACACTTACATTTTGGGTCATGAATTCTCTTGTGTTTGTCAAATTTGGATTGTAAATCCATAAACTTTTATTGTAAATCTTCAAATTTCACTTGCTCATTTGCACTTAAACACTTGCATTTGGGATTATGACTTCTATTATGTTATTTGTAGATTACCTAATTTTTGTTGTAAATTACTGAATTTCACATTTAAATCGTCTAATTTCACTTGTTCACTTACACTCAAACAGTTACGTTTGTTTTGTTATATGTATTCTTATTTGCATTTTATGTTTGAATGGGTTGCTTGGCTTGGTGGTTGCAAACCTTTTGGTGTGCCAAGAGGTCATGGATTCAAACCCTCCATTGGCCACCTTGTTTTAAACAAAAAAAAATTCAGCCACTGGAGGCCGACCGAAGCTACTGTTCCGGCCACCGGTGGCGGCCACCTAAGCGCCGGTGGCTGGACCTCTGACTTCCGGTGGCCGGAACAGTAACTCCGGTAAATATTTATTTTTTAATAAAATAAAAAGAGAGGGGTATTATTGTAATCTCACTCTAAATTTTAATTTCAATTTGGTCCTTTGATCCTGCAGTGAGGTTTCAGAAAGTTTGGGGGCTTTTTATATTAATTGTGTTCTGCGATCCTTCAGTGAAATTCTCCCTTTATTTTATATTGGCTTAGTACTAATCAACAAGCATACTTTCCCTGACGACATATGTTAATCTTTTCTAGGGCGTGCATAAGGTAGATCTTTTTCATTTTTTTTGGTTTTTAATTAGTCCATCACTCTATCTTCTAACAAATCTCCGACTTTTTAGAGAAATTATCATTTTGTTGTGTTAGACAATCTAAAAAGATATGACTATATTCACATAAATGAAGAGCCATACGTAATAACATATTTTATATATCATAATTTAATCAGAAGACGCGTCTTCATCGGTACAATTTATAGTTTTTATTATGAAGAGTTCCTATTGAATTTTAATAATTACTATCTCTGGTCCTTAATATAGAAAGCTAGTTGACTAATTTGAGCAGAATAAGAAAATTAATTAAGTTAATTATTTGTAATAAATATGTGTTGTCTTTCCTACAATATTTTTACTAATTAAGTGTATTGACTAAAACTACTGTATCAAAATAAGAGTAAACTGATCTTTACTCTTCCACAAAATGAAACATGACGTGTTTACAACATTTAGTTGTTCAGTTGTCTTGAAAGGTTGAAAGGTTTCAATGCGATACTTACAGAATTATTCACATCTAGATACCTTTTCTGAGAATAAATTATTATTTACTTTATAATATGTAGTATGAGTAGTATTTTTTTTTTTGGGATACAAAGCATAATGTATTTTCAATATTTAATACATACGGTCTAATGGGGTTTATGAATATAAGCCCAAGTATGGTACCGCTTATTGAAACAAGGCAAGGCCTGTGAATTACGGCAGCTCCAAGCAACCCAATAATAAAATTTGTAATTCTGGAGGGAGAATTACAATGAGTTCTCGATGATTGGTAAGTTCCAATAATAAGTAAGTAGTTATTATTTATTATTCTGAAATTTGTTGTTGCAAGTTGCTCTGTTATTAATAAAATTTTTAAGTAAATATGTTTTTTATTTAGAACTTTATAATGATTCTCCCAACTCTTAATGTTGCAATCCGATCCGGTCCAGTCAGATGAGTATATGAAAAAAAATGTAACCAATGGTATTATGATTTACTCCTTAAATACAAGGTTGGTTTTTGGCTCATGTTTGCATAAAACACTCTAATGAATTAGTATTACCATATGTTGCGTTCATACGTATAGGATGTGTTCTGGTGAGGTTTTCTGTTGAATTTAGGGTCTAATTTTTAAAACAAAATGTAAGATAGTCTTCTCACTAATATAATTATGGCTTATTAATAAATTTCTTAAAAAATTATCAGAAACACGATAATGGGTGATTTTTATGTCTCTAATATCGGCGATCACAATTAAAAAATAGGATGCGTATTTTTTTAATTATATAGTTTAAAAATTAGATATAAATATGTTAAAAGATTTATGTTATATACTAATTATATATAGGAAAATACTTAGATTAAATCTCCTATGTCCAATTATATCATGTTTTTCAATTACATATAGTCATATATGACACATGACACATATCCATATGTGATAAGAGAACTTGATATAATTATATATATATATATATATCATAATTTACTTTATGTTTTAGGTGATTTTATTTTTCTTCAATTATTGTAATTACTGGAGAAGAGCTAAAGAGGTGAAAATGGGCAGAAAGGCTTTAACAAAAAATCTCTACTTAGCAATGAAGGCAAGAACTTTTTGACTTCCAAAGGATTGCAAGCATTTACCTTAGCAATGAAGGAGGAGTCGCAAAGCATTGGTCATATCATCAGTTTCCAATAATTGAAGAACCCTTGTTCATAACCATAACCTCCATAACGAGAGCCACTCTCCAGTACAGGTACGATATATCTTCTTGCATGCTTTATATATATATATATATTTCAAATTCAAATGTGTTACGTCCCCGTTACAGTTTCTGAAACGTTTGCTGGATTTGGTGGATTAATAATATTGCTCCCATGGCTTCAACTGCTATTCCGGAACAAATTTCGTTGAGAGTTGTTGTGGACAAGAGCAAAACAGAGTGCTTTTGCCGAAGCAAAGAAGGATTTTTGTGGATATTCTTTTAAGCTTCTTGACACTGCCACTGGAACTATTGCTAGACTGTAAGTAGGGATTCAAACACGAAGCCTTGCCGATTCGGATGCATAAGCTCGCTGTATGAAAGTGTGGGAAATCTGGACCCCAAGTATTTGAATTCGGAGACATGCAAGCAAATGCTGCTTCAGCCAAGGAACTCCATGGAACGGTATAATCAAAACCTCAAACTCAACATTGATGACACTGAGCCAACCAAGTATTATGCTTGTGAACGTTGTCTTTTTCAAGGACCTTCTCTGGTGACCAATTTCAAGAATATGAAATGCAAATGTGGGCGGGATTTTACGTTCCTTCTGAACCCTTGCGGATCGCTCTTATAGTCCTGTGGTTAGTGGATCCGATAAAAACGCGGTGATAGTGATACTAGAGGTAATAATATCTTTTTGCAACCCATTTTATGTTTTTGGTCTATCCTTATTGAGCAAACCATATGCTACGTTTGACTCGATTATTAATAATTTAATATTGCTTCATCTCCTACCTGTCCAAAATGCAGACGATACATGGGAAGGCTATGTAAAGGAGACTGCATCTTTTATTATTTCCGATGATCTATCTGTAAACCCTGCTGATTTGAGCACAATATTGTGTCTGCTAAAGAATCTATGCTCTAAAGATCCACCCCAGGAATCCACTGTGGTTCTTCGCTCAAAAGAGGTGAACTTCTGGAACCATTGATTATGTCATCACTATGAGTATTAAATCCTTTATCTCTCATCATCTGATGATTTATTATGTTTTTGAAGATCTTGGACCTGCTCAAGTGCTTGATAATCTCGAAGACGGCACTCACAGATTCATTGTTAAGGAAGGAGCACAGCCTTGTGAATTCCGAAACCTTTCTCAAGATAACTGAGAGACTAGGCAGAGAGAACACTAGGACGATGAAGATGAAGGTATTGATCAGAAAATCAAAGTTCAAGATATTGTTTGCTCAAGTTGAGGAAGATGTCATGGACCAGCTTCTTAGTTTCTTGACATTCCCAGTAGGAGCGCAGCAGTAGAAAGAGTTTTAGAAGGAAACTCTGGATTGGAATGCGTCGACAAATTATATAACAGTTTGTTCAATTTTGATTCAACAAGAGACTTGAAGTCAGAGAAGTTGAAAAATGTGTTCGCCAACCTCATGATAGCCCCATTCTTTAATGTTAATAACCAGATGTTACCTATTGATGAACTAAAGTGTCCGTCTCAGTTAAATTGTTGTTCTAACCACTACGCTGTTGGTCCATATTATTTGACTGCTGATACTAGTTTGTATGTCCGTGGTGTGAGAAGAGTAAGAATGTGCGACCCTAAGTCCCCAATAACGGAGGACAAATCAGGCAGTGGATATGCAAAGAGTGGAACCAAGTTCATGGTTGCCGATGACTTGTCTGTGAAACCTTTATCATGTCATGATGTTTTATCACCTTTAACTGAATTCAAGGTGCCTTACCATGACTTGGAAGAAAGAACAATCTGCATTGGGGTACAAGAGGTACGTATCTTCTAACCTTTAAACAGACAAATTAAAAGACATGCAAATTTTGTTTGAAACCAAAAAACAAGAAGTCATATGGTTTGGGTTTGTTTTCCCTTGAATGTGATCAGATTTATTAGCATGCTTGCTGCAATTTTCTTTTGCCTTTTGCATCAGACTCATGCATACAAATGCAGGTTATGGCATCCTTAAAGCTTCCATGATTTTCAACATCAGCTTTGACAATTGGCCTGCAAGAATTTTTATCAAATAATGTTAAGATGAAGGGGAAACAAAGACGCAAAGCAAAAAAAAAAATAACTGTTGGCGAAATGGAAGCCTGCGAGCTACGTGACTAGTGCTTCGATTTCCTGATCCTCTTTCGTAATTCTACCTTGTTGTTTTGTTTTGAAGAAGTGTGATGGCTTCTGACTGAATAAATAATTACATAACGGTGGTTTGGTGCCCAACGTATTTGCTTTATCCAGTCGTATTTGCTTTATCTAGTGATTCTCCTTCGCTTTCCTATCAACTATAGAATTCGCAACCCCCTACTCCAGATGAAAAGAACTTCATAAAACAAGTGGATGATTTTTCCCCTTTTAGGTGATGGGGAGCCATTTCGTTCTATGAATTTCATCCACGATCACATGGCTTAACTTTTCCACACGAGTGAAAATATATGGAGAAATCAAATCCCCTTTCCCCACTCCATAAGCTCTGCGCATTAATACTATCAATAC
Source organism: Neltuma alba (assembly GCF_004799145.2). NCBI lineage: Eukaryota > Viridiplantae > Streptophyta > Magnoliopsida > Fabales > Fabaceae > Neltuma > Neltuma alba. The sequence continues at coordinate 659,123 of NW_021636982.1, read as the reverse complement.
AAACCACAATGATTTTACAAAGTTTCAGGCTGAGACGAGTTTCTATTAGTATTTCTCGGGTGAAATTCCATTCCAATCTATAACGGTTTTCAAGTTCACTTTGGCTGCTGTGAACCCCACAACCTCCCCCCCCCAAAAAAAAAAAAAGAAAAAGCTTTATTGAGCAAATTATTCCAAGCAATTATAGTGATATCACTGCGCTGCCTTCCCTATTATAAAACTGCGTTGGTTTGTTGCCAACCAACTTACTAAGATACTGTTTGGTATGAAGCATGGAAAATGAGAGGTAGAGATTGTGATTGAGATTGGGATTGAAAAAATCTATTAGAAAAATTACTTGTTACATAGGATTGGACAAAACTATGTGTATGAGATTGGAAAAACCCATAACGGGAGATGGCATGGTATTCGCCAATCTCATCTTCATGAGTTTGTCTAATCTCACGTAACAAGTAATTATTTATACTAAATACTTCTTTAATAATTTTTTTGAAGTTTAATCTTACTCTATTTCTTATTTTTAATGGTTTGTACCAAACAGAACCTAAGTGTGCTTGGCCATCACTTTGGAGATGATTTATATTTGCAGAAAAGAGTACAAGGCATTGAATCTATTAGCAAATGCCCAGTCAATTCTTTCCTTAAACGGTATCTGCATGAGTTGAGCTTCTTCAATACATGCCCAGTCAATTCTTTCCTTAAACGGTATCTGTATGAGTTGAGCTTCTTCAATACAATCTTTAATAGGTCTCATGGTTGCATAATTACAAGACTCATTACCTACGTACGTACCTTGTCATTCAAAGAAAGATAGGCGCTGAAATCTCCAATAGTAACCTGATATTTCTGCTAATATTTTCAAGGTCCCCCACAACTGTTTTCTTCAGCATAAATACGGGACAAGCGGAAGTTCTCGTCACCGTTGACATCAGTGAAGAAGTTGGGCAGTTGAGAGATTCAAGTAATAGTCTAAGATTCATGGATTTAGGGTGTTTGCCACCTTTAATAGTTATGGCTTAATGAAAAAAACGAAAAAGCCACCTTCTCATGAATAATCAACAAGACAAAGGATTTTTTTTAAAACTGGAATAAAGTGAAGATTGATCTCTCAAGATCATTTGAGAAGAAAAACTAATTTCGATTGGCGCGTGAATAATTTTACTGTACCAAAATGAGAGCAAACAACTCTTCAGTCTCCAACAAAATGAAACATGATGTGTTTACAACGTATAATTGTTCTGAAAGGTTTTAGCACAATACCTATGAATTATTAACATCTAGTTGCCTTTCTGAGAATAAATTATTATTAGGATAAGATATTTAAATACCTTGGAGTATTTATGAATGAGCATCCAGCACCTAAAATTTTTTCTGACTCTTATATGCTCAAGAAGTTTTATTTCATATAATTTCTGTTCTAAACTACTATTCACCGTTAAGTTTAACCATTAAGGATACTGGTCACATCGTGTAATTTAACAATCAAATTTAACGGCTAATTATTGTCAATGTATTTTTGTTACGAAAATAGACTTTTTGGGTATATAAGAGCAAAAACAATCCACATGCTGAATGTTTTTTCATAGATGCTTTCGAGGTATTTGAACACTTTATCCCATTATTGTTTACTTTATAATATGTGGCATAATATATTTCTGGCAGAAAAAAGAAAGTAGTAAAATATATGAAAAAATTCGATATTCAATATACACGGTCCAATGTTTTGGCCGAAAAAATACATACGGTCCAATGGGGTTCATATATTACTATACGCTGCGTTGATAGCCATAGGAGATATGTCGTGGCCGGAAAAGGGTACATGATACGTGCAAGTGAGGCTTTCTTTTGAATTTAGGGGTTAATATAATCTTTAGTGTCATCAAATTTACCCTTATTTTGATTTTGGTCTCTCAAATTTCAAATTATAGGTTTTGATCCCATAATGACATAATGGTCCAGATTTTTATTAAATTATAGGAACTGATATTTTAAATGAAAAAAATTTAAGAGATCAAAATTTATAATTTGAAATTTGAGAGACTAAAATCAAAATAAAGGTAAACTTAAGAGACAAAAAATTGTAATAACCCTTTTTGAAAACAAAAATGTAAGATGATGTTCTCACTAATATGATTATCGTTATATTAATAAAATTCTAAACAGATATGACAATGGGTGATTTTTAAGTCTTGTAATATCCGCGAGCACAACTTAAAAAATGATTTATATTTTAAAAATTAAATATAAATATGTGACGAAAGATTTATATTATACGTATCATAGTATCATAATTTATTTCATGTTTTAGGTAGTTTTATTTTTCATGGATTATTATAAGTGTATACTTGACTTGATTGCAGCCGCTAAAAATTCTGGAGAAGAGCTAAACAGGCGAAGATAGGCAGAAAAAAGCATTTAACAAAAAATCTTAACTTAGCAATGAAAGCTAGAACTTTTTTACTTCCAAAAGAGTGCAGGCATTTACTTAACGAGTAAGCCTGATTGAAAGTTAAAGAAGGAGGAGTCACAAAGCCTTGGTCATATCATTAGTTTCTAATAATTCAGGAGCCCTTGTTCATAACCATAACCTCGATAGCGATGTGTGTATATTATATCAAATTCAAATTCAAATAGGTTACGTCGTTGTTACAGTTTCTGAAACATTTGCTGCATTTGGTGGGTTAATAATATTGCTCCCATGGCTTCAACTGCTATACCGAAACAAATTTCATTGAGAGTTGTTGTGGATAAGGAGCAAAACAGAGTGCTCTATGCTGAAGCAGAGAAGGATTTTGTGGATACTCTTTTAAGCTTCTTGACACTGCCACTGGGAACCATTGCTAGACTCGCAGGTAAGGATTCAACCACGAAGCCTTGTCGATTCGGATGCATAAGCTCGCTGTATGAAAGTGTGGGAAATCTGGACCCCAAGTATTTGAATTCAGAGACATGCAAGCAAATGCTGCTTCAGCCAAGGAACTCCATGGAACGTTATAATCAAAACCTCAAACTCAACATTGATGACACTGAGCCAACCAAGTATTATGCTTGTGCATATTGTCTTTTGGAGAAGGTGGTTCTCTGGTGAGCACTTCCGAGAATATGAAATGCAAATGTGGGCGGGATTCTAGGTTCCCTCTGAACCGTTGCAAATCGCTCTTATGCAGTCCTCTGTTAAGTGGATCCGATAAAAACGCGAGTGGCGATGCTGGAGGTAATAATTGCAATGCATTTTATATTTTTTGTCATCCTTATTAACAAACCATATTTGATTAGATTATTAATATTTTTCTTTTAGACCTTGTCCAAAATGCAGATAATACATGGGAAGGCTATGTAAAGGAGACTGCATCTTTTATAATTTCTGATGATCTATCTGTAACTCCTGCTAATTTCAACACAACATTGTGTCTGCTAAAGAATCTACGCTCTGAATGTCTACCGGAGGAATCCACTGTAGTTCTTAGTTCAAATGAGGTTGAGTTCTGGAAACATTAACTATATCTTATTTTCTTTATATCACATCACCTAATGCTTTAATTTATTATGTTTTCGAAGATTTTGGACCTACTCAAGTACTTGTTGATCTCCAAGACGGCACTCACAGATTCATTGTTAAGAAAGGAGCACAGCCTTATGTATTCCGATACCTCGTTCAAGATAACTGATGAGAGACAAGACAGAGAGAGCACTGGGACGATGAAGATTAAGGTATTGATGTCAAAATCGAAGTCCAAGATATTGTTTGCTCAGGTTGAGGAAGATTTCATGGACCAGCTTCTTAGTTTCTTGACTTTCCCATTGGGAGCAGTAGAAAGAGTTTTAGAAGGAAACTCTGGGGCGGTGTGTGTCGACAAACTATATAACAGTTTGTTCAATTTTGATTCAACCGTAGACTTGACGTCAGAGAATCTCAAAAACATGTTCGCCAACCTCATGATAGCCCCATATTTTAATGTCGATAACCAGATGGTACCTATCGATGAACTAAAGTATCCGTCTGAGTTAAGTGTCTGTTCTAACGAGCATGCTATTGGTCCATATTATTTGACTGCTGATGCAAGTTTGTATCTCCGTGTTGTGAGAAGAGTAAGAATGTGTGACCCTAAGCCTCCAATAGCGGAGGGGAAATCAAGCAATGGATATGCAAAGAGCAGAACCAAGTTCATGGTTGCCGATGACCTGTCTGTGAAACCCTTTTCATCTCACCATGTTCTATCATCCTTATTAACTGAATTGAAGGTGCCTCACCATGACTTGGAAGAAAGAACAATCCGCATTGGGGTACAAGAGGTACGTATCTTCTAACCTTTAGACACAACAAATGAGATGCCAATTCTGTTTGGAACGACTGAGATGCAAATTCTGTTTGGAACGAAAAAACAAGAATTTATATGGTTTGGGTTTGTTTTCCCTTGAATATGATCAAATTTATTTGCATACAAATGCAGGCTGTGAGCATCCTTAAAGCTTCCATGGTTTCAACATCAGCTTTGACAATTGGCCTGAAGGAATTTTTATCAAATAATATTAAAGAAGAGGGCGAAACAAAGACGCGAAGCAGTGGCTAGTGCTTCAATTTCTCGATTCTCTCTTGTACTTCTGTCTTCTTGTTTTGAAGAAGTGTGATGGCTTATGGTAGAATAAATAATTATATAATGGTGGTTTGGTGCTCAACGTATTTGCTTTATCTAGTAACTAGATGGTGCTGTCCCGTGCGTTGCACGGGGAGCAATTACTTTAAATGAGAACCTCACCTAAAATAATGTCTCTTTACACTTAAAAAAAAAAAAATCAAAGTGTTAACGCTACAACCATTGTAGAAACATAGGACTGCTATTGAAAAAACTGAGCTCCCTCTCTCTTGTATCGGGCGGTTCAAGCTTTTCTTTTATGGCGATGCTTCCACTTAACATTTGGAGAGCATTTTATTTGCAGTTCTCTAAGTATCTCCCAATAGATTAAATTGGTATTTGGCTCTCTCTGTTTTTTTTTTCCCTCTCTAACCACGTCCCACCACGTATTGATGAAAATATCTGATATTGTAATTAGGATGAATATCATTACTTAGTAAGGGGGGAAAAAAATCTCTATTGGGCCTATAATCCACAACATATGACGAAAATATCTAAAGCTAAAAAATGCGTAATTTCCAGATGCTTTTCATAGTGCTTAATTTATTGTTTACTAATATTATTATTTGATACAAAGAAAGTCACCAAAATCACCATGCGTCATTAAATGCCACCTCCAACCTATTTAACGGTCTTTAGTCAGTACTCATCATAACAATGAATACTATGTGCTTATCACTATAATACAATTTAAACCATCCAAAATCTAATATGGATGGCTCAGATTTAAAATTTTTAATATATAATTTTTTAACTGGTAAATTTATTTTTTAAAGATATCTTAGTTATGATATTCTATTTACTTAAAACTCTGTATCTATTAAAGCAAAAAGTTGATTAAAATATATAAAAAACTTAAATTCAATATGAACCATCTAAAATCGATCTGAATTGTTCAAATTGTGATAAGCATTCCATACTCATCATTGTGATGAGCATGGAATGTGCTCCCTCTATTTGTTGGTGAGTTTGAAAGGAATCTAGTTTCAGTGCTGATCGCAATGATAAGCACTATGATACTCATCAAATCTCAACCATTCAAATTTAATATGGACGGTTGAAATTTAATATTTAATATTTTTATTTCTTAAAAAATAATTTTTTAATAGGTATATAATCCAAAATAAATATAATATCTTAACTATAAGTTTTTTAAAAAAATAAATTTTTACTTGAAAATCATTAATTAAAAATTTTAAATCTAGGGCATAAAAATTGATTTTAAATAGTTTGTTTTCAATTTAATGGTTATATTTCTGATTTTAATTTCTGATTTTCCTGATTCATTCTATTGATGGGCGCTCAACTACCCGGCAGGGATGGATTTTTGGAAGGTGGAAGAACAGAAGAAAACCAGGGCAATAATGTCTTTTTACTAATTTTTGTTTGAGTTGGGTCTTACCTATTTTTTCTTCATCCCATCCCAGACCAAACATAATATTAAAACTTAATACCAACTCCAATCCCATGCCCATTCCCATTCCCATTCCCAACTCCATTCCCAATCCCTTAAACTTTAATACCTAGAATCAAACATGACCTTAGTGTTTTCATGGCAGGTTAGTTTATTACTTTGTTGGATAAACTACAGGATATTGATTGAAGAGGCTACATCTATGAATTGAATATGGAATAAAAATGCAACCACATAGAGAGAGAGATATAGTCATAGTTGAAGTATGTCTGTACTCCAGGAAATAAGCTGATTCTAGGAAAAGGAATATGTTTGGAAAAACAAATGAGGGATGCTTAACCTAAATAACGTTATGCTGGATTATCCGCATGGAAACTAAAACTTTGGCCCACAAAAAAAAAAAAAAGGGAAACTACGACATATAAAAAATGATTTCGTGATTGCATGACTTCCGGCAGCTAAGCATTCTTTTATCTTTGCATTTGCCTATAACCATTGGACAACAAAGTGTCTTCATAAGTAAGCATCCTTTTATCCATTTGCTAATAAGTTGTTAGGGGTCATTAAATTGACATGGCAGCATTAGTTTTAAATATGGTCTTGTGATTTTTAACTGACAAATCAACCCATGCAGCTTTTCTCTTACGCAACTGTCACTGTTAATCTTTTATTTCTTCAGTGACAACAGCTATAATATAGCCGAAGGACCAGATGCTTACAAACAACAAACAACCAACAACCAACATGATCTTAACTTCTATTTTTTTATATGAAAATCTTATACTACTAATATTATATATTCTATGTTTTATGTTAAAAATGAAAACGCTGAAGTTTTATGAACATAAACATTGTTATTGTTAATGGAAGGTTTTTCTATGCGCAGAAATCCCGCATCTGATTATGATTTATTATTATACTAAAAATAACAATGTTTATATGATCACATATGATTATGTTCATGTATATGCAACCATACATGTTGCCATGTTAGTGAGTTACTTGAAGTAATTGTCGCAAAGGTTTCCTTGGCGAGTTGTATAGTCTTAAAAAAGTCTTGGTAACAAAGAAATAGATTGTTTCATTAGTGAGTTGTAGCTTTGAAAAAATCTCACTCATTAAATTTGACGCATAAACATTGTCATTGTTAGTGTCCACATCAAGGGAGCAAATTAATATTCTCAAAGTACTACTTGGCCATAACAGCAAGGAGTTAATATCTCATTCCCATGTCTGAAGTAATCATTAGCTTCACTTATAATTGTATGCCCTAATCGGATGTCTTGGCAAATGATCTTTTCATTGTCTATATTTTATAGCAGAGATATGTTTCGCACTTTTAAATTGATCCGACAATTGAGTGGAATTAAGGGAATGAAGTTTAAGTGAATAACTCTCTTGTCATATGTATTTTAAACTTTGACTTGCAGCTCTTAGACTTTTCCTTGTGATAAAGGATGAATAGCTTTGCCTGTAAGGATCGGGTCCGACTGGTCGCAAACGGGAATGCAAAGCGCCTTCCTTACCATATCATGAGCTCGATACCTGCGAGTGCACATGAGATTAGTCTGACCGTTGTACTGAGATACCCTGAGAAGCGATACCATCCTATTCAAAAAAGGATGAATAGCTTTTCCTAATTTCCTTGTCAAGTTAACTTTTTCAGAAGTTTTGACCGGTTTCATTAGAGACAAATTTTACAGCCTGCACCGCACTTTTGCCGGACAATTTTGCATTACCAAAAGTTATCTACATACGAAGCTCTGTAGCACTTACAGTCATTAGTTAGAATTTAATTATTCATAGGATAAACCACCACGGTCCACATTATGCATTCTAAGCAAAGGTCAGAGTACGCGTCCAAAAATATGCACAACATCTAACATCTTCCGGTGTGCAGTATGTCAACTGATTGAAAAATCCACCCCCATGAACCTTTTTACTACTTGACATCCTATCCCGTCTTATTCCATGAACCATCGCACTAAATCTTAAATGTGAATCAGCATTTCAAAGTATATTATGTGGATCATCACAAAAAGTCAAAAAAACATTCAAATGCTAAATAATAAAAGACTTTGGAGCATCCTTTGCATTTCGTGGCTCGGGAATTCTGCAAACATATACATGGTTGGTTAATAGTATCAAAAATATTCTATAGATATAGATGAAATTAATAGTTGGACTTCGATAGCACAACGTATAAAGTACAAGGTTTACATTTGACTTTGATTTTTATTTGCAACAGGATGCCCCTCTTGGGTGGAAGAAAAATACATGTTTAAAAGGTCCCCACACACGCACGTTATTCAATTTCATTTTTTCTGGAAAATGACGTGCCCCGTCTTTCTTTCACCTATGTGAATTGATTTCGTCTTTTGTGTAGATCCTTACAATTGGACAGAGAATATAGAAAAACCCCATCAATTAATCTTGATATACTGTTTCAAATGCCAAATCAGCAAAAATAGGTAAAATGAGAAGAGGAATGAGAAAACTTCTTGAGGTTTGGACAAAGCTTCTTGACTTGGAAAAGATAACAACACTTGCATTGAAGAAGGCCCTTGGATCGAATGAAGGTCTAGTCTGTGGGACCATAATTGTTGACAGGAAGTAGAAGCATTTTGTCTTCCTTTCTTTGATAGTGATCCTTATTCACTTGCAAACATTTCATACGTCTCCCTCTCTCTGCTATGTCCCTTGATTCTACTGATAAAATGTTCAAGGATGGAGAACCTAGAGAGAGTTGATAGCCACAACACTGAATCTGGTTGGGAAAAAGATGAAATTTTGGCAGCATGAGAAAAAACGATAGCTGAAATATTGCTGAAATGAGGAAATATAAAATGGAGATATAGGATTACAATATAAATGTACAATCGCTATTATCTCGTAGATTCGCTGCCCTCTTTAATGTCCATGCTCGTGAAAAAGAAGGGGGAATGTCATGAAGTGGAAACATCCACCATCCTTTTTCAAACGAACCTGAAGGCAAATGCTGCGGGTATGAAGGTCAAGATATAATGTAAGAAGAAGAGGAAAAATAATCATCAAAAAAGAAGCCAAAAGCACTGCAAGCTGACTTTATCTGTCATATCCTCAGCGATTTCTCTCTACTGTCGCATCCTCGCCTGAAAAGAATCACCGCCGATTCCTCTCATCTCTGCCTCCCAACTATCATGGCCATCGTGATCATGGCTTCTCCGTCGTCGCCAAGGCTGCTAGATCTCCCTACCATCCTTACTGAGAAATGAAAAAGAAGAATGCGATGGAATAGAGAGGGCGAGGACCAATGTGTAGCCCTCACTCCTGTCACTCACCTTCCTATAGCCATGATCTCCTCGTCTCTGCTTCCCCAGTGTCATCGCCATTCTCATCAGTGCCTCTCCGCTGTTGTCGTGGTCACCAGATCTCCCCACCATCTTCAGTGTTTAGCTCCTCATTAGTAAAGACGTAGACTGAAGAAGAAGAGACCAACGAAGAAAATGAGTGAGGCGCTTTGAAAAAGAAATTGACGGTTGGAGGCTAAGAAAGATGATATGGGAGGGGTTGAGAAGTGAGCCGTACGAGAAAGAGAGAAAGTGTGATGCCGAAGAAATAGAAAGGACAAGACAGTGTTGACAGGACTCATAAATGGGGAATTTGCAACCCCCCATTATAGATCAAAAGAATTTCTAAAATTTTCATAAAATAGGTGGACGATTTTTTTTTCTCCCTTCCAGGTGATGGGGAGCCATTTCCTTCTATGAATTTCATCCATAATCACATGGCTTAACTTTTCCATACATAGAGTGAAAATATATGGAGAAATCAGATCCCCTTTCCCCATTCCTATGTACAACTATGTACAACTTCTGGTTCTTATCACATAATCAATTTGAAAAAAATTAAGAAAATTAATTAAGTTAGTTAATTATAATAAATTTGTGTTGTCTTCTCTAAATTATCCTATTTAATCATGTACATTAAAAATATCTTTTAGTGAGAACACCTTGCAATTAATGAGAATATTTTAGAGAAAATATTATAAATTTGAGAGACAAAGTGGATCGATATCTTATATTTAAAATCAAATTCAATCTTTAACTAGCTTTTATATTTAACCATTGTACTATGGAAATTAATTTCAACCATCGTTTAATGCTAATCCAAAGAAGTTCTTTCAAAATTTTAGTGTTGTTCAAGAAACGATAACTAACTTAACTAATTTTTATAATATACTTAAATTAGTCAACCGGTTTTTATTTTAAGGAACAGAGGTAATATATCATAATTTATTTCCTGTTTTAGGTGATTTTATTTTTCTTCAATTATTGTAATTACCAAAGAAGAGCTAAAGAGGCGAATATACTTAATTAGCAAGAACATTTTAGGAAAGCAACACCTATTTATTAAAAATAACTGACTTAATTTATTTCTTATTTATTTAAATAAAGCCGACCTAGAAGAATCAATTTCTTCAAAATTTGAGAAAGCAAATTCTCTTTGGCAAAGAAAGAAAAAGAAAAAGCAAATTCTCTAACAAAAAGGGGTCAAAAAAGAAAAAGAAAAAGAAAAAGAAAAGGAAAGGAAGGAAGAAAAAGATAAAAAAGTTAAAAAAAAAAAAGTTGAAAGCAAATTACAAGACTTTATTTTTAAGGAATTATGATTACTGCGATCTGTGGTCTGCCGAAGGAAATACTCCTATTACTGATTATAGCTACCCAAACATGATCATATTAAAATAAAATTATAAAAAATGATAATATTAAAATATACTGGGATTACTATGGGAAGACTAATTTAATAATTTTCACTTGTAAAGATAGTAAGAAGTTGAAGCAAGCTGGATCATACTTCTCATTTTTTTTATTTCAAAATTAACTACTCTCTCCGGCCTTTTCTATTAAATCATATTAACTACCTTTTTAAGGATTAAGGAAATTAATTAAATTCACTAAATATTAAAAAAATTTGCAACTTTTTAAACTTAACCTTTGATAGTTATAGCTTAAAAAGCCACCTTCTCGTCAATCAACAAAACAAAAGATTTTCTTAAAACTGGAATAAAGTGAAGGTTGATCCCTTACGTTCGTTTGACGAGAAAATCAATTTCAATTGACGCAAAAATATTTTTACTGTACCAAACTAAGAGTAAACTACTCTTTACTCTCCCACAAAATGAAACATAATGTGTTCACAACATATAGTTGTTCTAAAAGGTTTCAGCACAATGCCTATGGAATTATTAACATCTAGTTGCCTTTCTCAGAATAAATTATTATTAGGATAAGGTATTTAAGTATCCTGAAATATTTAAGAATGAGCATCTAGCACCTAAAATTTTTTCTGACTCTTATATACTCTAAAAATATTATTTCATGGTATTTCTATCTTGAACTGTTATCCACCGTTAATTTTGACTGTTATGGACCTCAGTCATATTGCATAATTTAACAATCAAATTAAATAGCAGATAACAGCTAACGTATTTTGGCTACGAAAATAAACTTTTTGAGCATATAAAAGCAAAAGAAATCCACATGAATACTTCTGAAGTATTTAAGCACTTTATCCTATTATTATTTACTTTATAATATGTAGTATAACATATTTCTAGCAGAAAAAAGAAAGTAGTGAAATATATGAAAAAATTTAATATTTAATATATACGGTCCAATGTTTTGGCCGAAAAAATATATACGGTCCAATGGGGTTCAGATATTACCATATGCTGCGCTGATAGGCATAGGATATGAGCTGTGGCCAAAAAAAGGTGAAGGATATTTGCTAGCGACGTTTTCTTTTGAATTTAGGGTCTAATTTTTAAAAAAGTTAATATAATTTTTAGTTTATCAAGTTTATCTTTATTTTAATTTTAATCATTTAAATTTTAAACTATAGGTTTTAGTCTTTCAAAAGGGAGAATGGTGTAAGTTTGTATTGAATTATATGTATCAATATTTTAAATGAAAAGAAACTTAAAAGAACAAAAACTGTGGTCAGGGACTAAACCAAAATAAAGACAAACTTAACAGACTACAAATTATATTAACTTTTTTTAAAACAAAAATGTAAGATGATTTTCTCACTAATATAACTATGGTTATATTAATAAAATTCTAAATAAATATGACGATGGGTGATTTTTATGTCTTGTAATATTTGCGAGCACAACTTAAAAATGATTTATATATTTTAAAAATTAAATATCAATATGTGATAAAAAGATTTATATTATACTAAATATATAGTATCGTAATTTAATATTATTCATGTTTCAGGTAATTTTAATTTTCATCGATTATTATGAGTGCATACTTTACTTGATTGCAACCCCTCAGAAAAAGGCACTTAACAAAAAATCTTACCTTAGCAATGAAGGCAAGAATCTTTTGACTTCCAAAAGAGTGCAGGCATTTACTTATCGAGTAAGCCTAATTGAAAGTTGAAGGAGCAGGAGTCAGTCACAAAGCCTTGGTCACTTCATCTGTTTCCAATAATTCAAGAGCCCTTGTTCATACCCATAACCTCCATAACGAGAGCCACTCTCCAATAGAGGTTCTGTATATCTTCTTGTGTGCTGTACACACACACGCACACCAAATTCAAATAGGTTACGTCCTCGTTACAGCTTCTGAAGCATTTGCTGGATCTGGTGGGTTAATAATATTGCTCCCATGGCTTCAACTGCTATACCGGGAGAAATTTCATTGAGAGTTGTTGTGGACAAAGAGCAAAACAGAGTGCTCTATGCTGAAGCAGGGAAGGATTTTGTGGATATTCTTTTAAGCTTCTTGACACTGCCACTGGGAACTATTGCGAGACTTGTTAGTAAGGATTCAACCACGAAGCCTTGTCGATTCGGATGCATAAGCTCACTCTATGAAAGTGTGGGGAATCTGGACCCCATGTATTTGAATTCAGAGACATGCAAACAAATGCTGCTTCAGCCAAGGAACTCAATGGAATGTTATAATCGAAACCTCAAACTCAACATTGATGACACTGAGCCAACCAAGTATAACGTTTGTCGAGGTTGTCGTGCTGTAGAAGATGGTTCTCTGGTGAGCACTTCCAAGGATATGAAATGCAAATGCGGGCAGGATTTTACGCGCATCTTTTTGGACCCTTGCAAATCGCTCCTATGCAGTCCTCTGTTAAGTGGATCTGATAAAAACACGAGTGGCGATGCTGGGGGTAATAATTGCAATGCATTTTATATTTTTTGTTATCCTTATTAAACAAACCACATTTGATTCGATTATTACTATTACTTCTTTCATAACTACTCCAAAATACAGATAATACATGGGAAGGCTATGTAAAGGAGACTGCATCTTTTATTATTTCTGATGATCTAGCGGTAATTCCTGCTGATTTCAACACAACATTGTGTCTGCTAAAGAATCTTCGCTTTGAAGGTCCACCGGAGGAATCCACTATGGTTCTCAGTTCAAATGAGGTTAAGTTCTAGAAACATATTATGTTTTATTTTGTTTGTATCACATCACCTGATGCTTTAATTTATTATGTTTTCGAAGATTTTGGACCTACTCAAGTGCTTGTTGATCTCCAAGACGGCACTCACAGATACATTGTTAAGGAAGGAGCACAGCCTCGTGCATTCAGAAACCTCGTCCAAGATATTTGATGAGAGACAAGGTAGAAAGAGCACTGGGACGATGGAGATAAAGCTATTGATGTCAAAATCGAAGTCCAAGATATTTTTTGCTCAGGTTGAGGAAGATTTCATGGACCAGCTTCTTAGTTTCTTGACATTCCCAGTAGGAGCAGTAGAAAGAGTTTTAGAAGGAAACTCTGGGGTGGTGTGTGTCGACAAATTATATAACAGTTTGTTCAATTTTGATTCAACCGTAGACATGAAGTCAGAGAATCTAAAACACGTGTTTGCCAACCTCATGATAGCCCCATATTTTAATGTCAATAACCAGATGTTACCTATCGATGAACTGAAGTATCCGTCCGAGTTAGGTATTTGTTTTAACAAGGATGGTAGTGGTCGATATTATTTGACTGCTGATGCAAGTTTGTATGTCCATGTTTGAAGAAGAGTAAGAATGTGCGACCCTAAGTCTCCAATAGCGGAGGAGAAATCAGGCAATGGATATGCAAAGAGCGGAATCAAGTTCATGGTTGCCGATGACTTGTCTGTGAAACCCTTTTCATCTCACCATGTTCTATCATCCTTATTAACTGAATTGAAGGTGCCTCACCATGACTTGGAAGAAAGAACAATCCGCATTGGGGCACAAGAGGTACGCATCTTCTAACCTTTAGACACAACAAATGAGATGCCAATTCTGTTTGGAACGAATGAGATGCAAATTCTGTTTGGAACGAAAAAGCAAGAAGTTATATGGTTTGGGTTTGTTTTCCCTTGAATATGATCAGATTTATTTGCATGCTTGTTGCAATTTATTTTTGCCTTCTGTATCCGGCTCATGCATACAAGTGCAGGTTATGAGCATCCTTGAAGCTTCCATGGTTTCAACATCAGCTTTGACAATTGGCCTGAGGGAATTTTTATCAAACAATATTAAAGACGGAAAGCAGAAACATAACGGTTGGCTAAATAGAAGCCTGAGAGCAACGCCCTTCAGTTTCTTGACTTGTTTTCAGACTTTTGCCTTGTTGTTTTGTTTTGGAGAAGTGTGATGGCTTGTGATTGAATCAGTAATTGTATAATGGTGCTTTACTGCTGTTTGGCAAGTCCTCTTATGCACATTGTCCATAGTACTTTGGATAGGCTGGAAAGTAGAGTTGGCGTCTAATTTCCCTTTGGACTTGGGCTTGTCAGATGCTTTATTTTCGTTGCCCACTTTAGATTTTCCTGTATTTGCCCTCTTCGACCCTACTTGGACCCACACGGACTTGCCATTGGAAATATCCTTCCCAGAGTTTCGGCTCTGTGGTTGACCATCACCCAAAGACTGCTCTTTTATTTTGCGTTGTGATACTGTTTTCTGTATTCCTGATCTTCCGTCATCTCTCCCCTTCATCCCGCTCTGATTGCTTGCAATATTATCCTGTTCAAATCCCATCATATCCGGAATTTTAACTCCCCCTCGGAAATCCCGACTAATCAGCATCTGAGGGCCCAAGTGAGGGTCGGGAGTCACCAGTGAGTTCTTGGTCGCCGGGGGTTGGGGTGCTCGTACCAGTGCCTTCTTTCCTTCAGCCGTGATCTCAGCCTTCTTCAATTTTCTTCCTGCAGTTGCGTTCTCAGCCCTATTAGATTCCTTCTGCACCTCTTCCTCTTGCACCGCAGCCCCTTCACTACTACGATGCAACTCCATTAGTACAGCATGTGGGCATTGGTGTTTCTCGTGTCCATAACGGCCACACTGAAAGCACACTTGTCTCTTTCACGCGCTAATGGTGCTTTACTGCTCTTCCTACACTACACACAGTGTATATTTAAAATGAGACGAAAATAATTAAAGTGGACAATGGTAGTGAATTAACTATGGATTATCTACATGGTCAACTTAATTGAATTATGCGTATTGTCCATTTAAGATGCAAATTGACGACGCGGCGGTGTGTGTGTGTGGGTGCAATTGAGATGCTTGAGGTTGTGTACTGTAAAGGGACACACATGATTATTTTTTATATAAGATTCATTGAAATCCATATTTATTTTGTTAACTTTCGAGCATGCTAAAAAAAATTTGAAATATATTTATTTTTATATTATGTATTAAATTAAAAAATGATAACACTCACATAATTGAAACTGAATTAAAGAGTTAATTGTTTTTGTACAAATTTTCTCTTCATAACAACTCTTGATTTAAAGGGGAGATGGAGAATACCAAGAAGATAATTAAAGATTTAATATGATAATATTTTAACTAGACGTAATCTGAAAACTTTTAATAATCTAAACTATTTAATAATTTTTATATAATTTTAATTGTAATATTAAACTATAATTATTCGAAAAAGGAATAGTTGAGGGTTGCGCGTTAGGCGGAGCCAATCTGAATTCTAAAGAGCGTAGCCTCATTGGCAAATTAAATTTCTTCGTTCTCAATGAGAGTGCAGATTAATGGCATCTGTTTGGGACAAAAACGTTTAAAGGCCTGGCTGGAACATAAGCCCACTAAAAGTCTACTTCTAGGGCATGCATAAGGTAGATCTTCTTCCTCTCTTTTTTTGGGTTTTAATTAGCCCATCACACTATCTTCTAATAAATCTCCAACTTTTTAGACAAATTACTCTCTCCGTTTCTTATTATAAGAGACGAATAACCGAATTACGTTGATAAAAAAAACAGTTAAAATTAGTTAAGAACAATTAATATGTAAGAAGTATAACTTTTTTTTCCAAAAATACCCTCATTAATAAGGAGAGAGAGCATGAGAGAGAACAATGGTAAATTATTAAAAGAAAGAGAAGTGGGAATGAGAGAGTGTATTAGTTGGAGACAATAAATATGGGTAAAATAGAAAATTAACACAAAAAAGTAGAGACAACTTTTAAGTGTCTCTTTTATATAGGAACATGCCATAAGCATCAAATGTCTCTTATAATAAGAAACGGAAGGAGTATCATTTTGTGCTGTGTTAGACAATCTAAAAAGATATGACTATATTCACATAAATGAAGAGCCATACGTAATAACATATTTTATATATCATAACCTAATCAGAAGACGCGTCTTCATTGGTATAATTTATAGTTTTTATTATAAACAGTTCTATTGAATTTTAATAATTATTACATCTAATTTTTAATATAAGAATTAGTTAACTAATTTGAATAGATTAAAAAAAATTTGTTAAATTAGTTATTCGTAATAAATAGGTGTTGTTATTCCTAAAATATTCTTACTAATTAAGTATGTTAGCTAGAACTGTCATTATTATAAATATTATTTTGAAAAAATAGATAAATATAGAAGACAAAAAGAATTGAGATATTATATTTAAAACCAAAATAAAAATTAAATGAATTTTTATATTAAAGATAAAGATAATATTTTATATATCAATGTACATTTCTTGTCGGTGTATACCAATAACCAATGTACAATTTTAAAATTGCCGATCAACAATGATATAAAGGTTTAAAAAAAAAAACAACAACAACAATGGTATCGAGAAAAACCCAACCAATCTAATCCAAATCAAGTCACAATAGGAAAACAACGTAAAATACAATATCATTAAGGATTAAAAAAATGGTAACAATAATTTTAAACGATAAATATATTTTGAATTTTGATTCCGAGCGAGCGTCGTCTCCATCGCGAAGTCCACTCTCTCCTCCACTATTCAAAAAGCTTCTCGGTCCCCTTGGTTTCTCTGCAAATCTGAAATGTCGATCGCCATAGTAGACCACGCCCTTCCCTACGACACTCACAATCTCTACGATGTTTCCTTTTACACTCACAACATTCACACACTGCTCACTTCTTCCCCTTCCATGGTCGATTCCTGGCTCTCCGAAACCCGCAACCTCCATTCCCTCCCCCAGCCTCTTATCGTCGGCCTCGACGTCGAATGGCGCCCGAATTTCCACCGCAATATGGAGAATCCGGTCGCCACATTACAACTCTGCGTCGGCCCTCGATGCCTCATATTCCAAATCCTTCACGCCCCAAACATCCCCCAATCCCTGATCAATTTTCTCGCAAACGCGAATCACACTTTCGTGGGCGTTGGGATCGAAGAGGATGTGGAGAAACTCGTGTGCGACTACGAACTGAGTGTGGCCACATTCGTTGATCTGCGCGATCTGGCGGTTGACAAGCTGGGGGATAATGAACTGAAGAAATCGGGGCTCAAGACTCTGGCTCTGCGTGTTCTTGGGAAGGAAATTGAGAAGCCAAAGAGTATCAGTAGAAGCAGATGGGACAATCTGTGGCTTACTCCTGAGCAGGTAAAATACGCCTGCATCGATGCCTTTATTTCTTTTGAAGTCGCAAGGCTTTTGTATTCTGGCCAACTCTAGCCATGGGGATTGCTTGGGATTCAGAACTTGGTACAATTCGTGGATAAGTTAATTCTGGTGTGATGTGTGGTTCTGTTAAATGTGGATTACTGGAGTTTGTTTGTATTTTGATGAAACTTTTCTATGGTTCATGAAGTGACTTTACCAATAACATGTCTCGTGTGTGGAGTATTTCATAATTGATGGTTCTCAGACAATAATAGGATTTTGGAGGATCCAAGGTTGGTATACGCAATATATATAACTGATGTCTTGTTTTGCCAAGGCATGCGTTTGAATTCTCTTCTTTTGTTGATGTTGTTTTTTTCCCTTTTCTCACAAGAAGGGCTTCACACACACACGCACCCAACTAGGTTTGAACACGAAGGTGCTCACAAGTGATGAATGATTTGTAAATATTTTGTAAGTATTTTTTAAGTTTTGAATTTTGTTCTATTTTTTTATTTTTTTATAAGAGAAGTAAGAGTGATCAAGATCATTTGATAAGAAATTTGGTTTCCATAGGTAAATAATTAGCAGCTTAGGCTTCTTCTGAGAGCCATTTCTTGATCTATTTTTAGTAGTCTGTCCTATGAAAGAACTTCTTTCTTCTGTGTGAAATAAAAATATTAAAAAAATAATATTCTTCCATATCTAAATATAAAATTATTTTATAATGTAATTTGTATTACAAAATAAATTTTATATTTAAGACTAAAGGAATATAAATTCTTTAAACCTAGTCATATTCTCTAGTAAAAAAAAAAAAAACCTAGTCATATTTGAGCAACATAAAAATTTTAATCCCGCAAGGAATCGAAGTCTCAATCCTCCTTCGTAGACTAACGTAGTGATGTTTACTCTTTTCTTGAGCACAGCCACATGATGCTTTATGATTGTAATCGGCCCAGAGAAACCAATTTTTTCAAAACTTGAAAGCAAATTCTTCAGTCAAAAGGGCTAGGAAAAGGAAAAAGAAAGAAGATGAAAAGGTTAAAAAGAAAACAAAACACCTTGAAAGCAAATTCCAACACCTCATTTTTAAGAAATTATTATTAGTACAGGTGGAAATACTCCTATGACTGATTATAGCTACCCAAACATGGTCATTTTAAAATAAAATTATAAAAAACTGATGATACTGAAATATATGGTGATTACTATGGGCAGGCTAATTTTTGTTTCTAAAAATCGTCAGAAATTGAAGTAAGCTGGATTATACATTGTTCCGCTTCTCATTTTTTGTATTTCAAACTTAATTACTCTCTCCAGTCTTTTCTATTAAATCATATTAACTACTTTTTTAAGGATTAAGGAAATTAATTAAAATTAGCTAAATATTAAAAAAATTCAACTTTTTAAATTTAACCTTCAATGGTTAAAGCTTATTGGGAGAAAGAACGAAAAAAGCCACCTTCTCATCAATAATCAACAAGACAAAGGATTTTCTTAAACTGCAATAAAGTGAAGATTGATCTCTTGAGATCATTTGAGAAGAAAATTGATTTCAATTAATGCATGAATATTTTTTAATATACGAAGTAAATATGTTAGAAGAGTTTTGTCTCGACTAATGTAAAATTGTTTTTTTTAGGTATCCCAAACAACCCAATGATATTGTAATGTTTACTCTTTTCTTGAACACAATCAGATGATATTTTATTCAAACGAAACCGAACCAGAGAAACCAATTTCTTTAAAACTTGAAAAAGCAAATTCTTTTTGGCAAAAAAAGAGAAAAGAAAAAACAAATTCTCCGGCAAAAAGTGGCTAAAAAAGAAGAAAAAGAAAAAAAGAAAGAAAGAAAAAAAAAAGTTGAAAGCAAATTACAAGACTTCATTTTTAAGGAATTATGCTTATCACGGTTTGCGGGAGGAAATACTCCTGTAACTGATTATAACTACCCAAACATGATCATATTAAAATAAAATTGCAAAAAAAATGATGATATTGAAATATATGGTGATTACTATGGGAAGGCTAATTTTCATTTCCAAAGATCACAAGGAGTTGAAGCAAGCTGGATCATATATTGTTCCACTTCTCATTTTTTTTATTTCAAAATTAATTACTCTCCTTGTTCTTTTCTATTAAACATATTAACTACTTTTTTTAAAGATTAAGGAAACTAATTAAAATTAACTAAATATCAAAAAAATTCACAACTTTTTAAATTTAACCTTTAATAGTTATAGCTTAAAAACCCATCTTCTCATCAATAATCAACAAGACAAAGAATTTTCTTAAAACTGGAATAAAGTGAAGGTCGATAGCTTACGTTCATTTGAGAAGAAAATCAATTTCAATAGAAGCATGAATATTTTTTCTGTACCAAAATAACGATTAAGGAAATTAATTAAAATTAGCTAAATATTAAAATTTTTTACAACTTTTTAAATTTAACCTTCAATGGTTAAAGTTTATTGGGAGAAAGAACGAAAAAGCCAGGTCTCATCAATAATAAACAAAGGATTTTCTTAAAAGCGGAATAAAGTAAAGATTGATCTCTTGAGATCATTTGAAAAAAAAAATCGATTTCAATTGATGCATGAATATTTTTACTGTACCAATTATTTATAAGGCACTTTCAACATATTTCACACAGACTAAGAAAAACTTTAAGCTTCATTAACTCTCATTTAAAATTTAAGGAATTTCTAACTTTATCCCTATTTAATATATATTATACCTTATATAAACAAAGTCAACACAATAATAAATTAGGGATAAAATTGTACATCCATACAAAAAATTTCTCTCCGTACCCTATAAATAAGACCAAAAAATACCTTCTCTCTACCCTATAAATAGGACCTGAGGAGTAGAGCCGGTAATATGGGTTGAGCCCGCGGGCTCAACCCACCAACCCGCCAACAAGTGGCGGGTTGGGTTGATAAAAATTAGGACCGTTTTAAAATGGAAGTTTTGAGCCCATAACCACCAAGCCCAGACCCGCGGCGGGCTAACCCGCAGGGTTGGCGGGCCAACCCATTTAACCATATTTTTTTTTTGCAAATTTTTTTCCTTTGCCTCTCAGTCTCTACACTCTTAGCCTAGTCCATAGTGCAACAGTGAGCAGTCCATGTCTAATAGTCTAACACGACAACACCAACACGGTCCCAATTTCACATTTTGCTTGCGTGTCACACTCCTCCCAGACCCAGTCTCCCAGTCGCCCTCGGCCAGTCCTAACTCCCAAGTCCCAAGTCCCAAGCCCCAAGCTCTCTACTCTCTGTCTTTGCTTTGCGCCTTTGCCCTAGCTCGTGAGTGATGATTGAGCACTTGATAGTGATTTGTGTAGTGACATTGTGTTTGTGACTTTGTGGTAGTGTTAATTTGGATTTATGTTTTAATTTGAAATGTTTGTTAAATTATTAAGGACATATCATGTTCATTTAATCATATGTTTAATATTTTGATATATTTGAAACTTGAAACTTGGAACTTTGGATGGGTTCCATGTTTTATTTATGATACTTTCTATTTGCATGTTTTATTTTAGGTATTTAGGAATTTGAGACTTTGAGTAGGTTTTATTAAAAAAAAGTATTTAAAAAAATTTGGCGGGTTGGCGGGCCTAACCCGCCAACCCCCCCTCGCGGGTCGGGTTGAAAAAATTCTAGCCCGTCAAAAAACGGTCCTAAAAAGCTCAACCCGCCAAGCTTCAGGCCCGCCACGGGCCAACCCATAATCGGCGGGTTGGCCCATATTACCGGCTCTACTGAGGAGTACTCACAAGTGATGAATAATTTGTAAATATTTTGTAAGTTGTTTTTGTTTTCTTCATGTCTTTTTTAAGACAATGTAAGAGGGATCAAGATCATTTGATAGGAAATTTAGTTTCAATAAGTACTCCTTCAGTCGTTAATATAAGACCTATTTAACTAATTATAAAAAATATGACATGTTTTTCCTAAAATACTATAATTATCTTTCTTAATATCTTCCCTCCATGTCCTACTTGATTATAATTGAGGGAATATGAAAAAGGGGTAATTTAGAAAAAAAAAATTAATAAATAGGTGATATATATATAGGATCAAGATCAACTCAATAATTAAGTTCTATGTTAAGAACCAAAGGAGTAAATGATTAGTAGCTTGGTCTTCTTCCAAAAACCATTTCTTCATCTCTCTCTTTTCAGGAGTCGGTGTTCTTTGAAAGAACTTCTTTCTTTTGTGTGAAATGAAAATATAAAAAAAAATGTAAATACTTTAAACGGATTAAGAACCATTCAATGGCCTAGAGTATTTTGTATTTCGTGGTGTATCCAATATTTTGAATTATTTTTTTTAAGTGTATCCAACACCATGAAATACTTTTCGGAACATCCAGCTCTCTAAAGTAGTTTTTTAGGTATGTACAGTACCCTGAAATATTTTTTGGTTTATCTGGCAACAAGATAAAAAAAATAGTTTAAGTGTTAGAGGCACTTGACAAATATTTTAGGGTGCTAGACACACCTGAAAAATATTTCATGATACTAAATGCACTACAAAATACTTTAAGGTGTTAGATGCTTTTGACAAAATATTTTGAGATGCTAGATGCACTTATTCTAATTA
Source organism: Neltuma alba (assembly GCF_004799145.2). Classification (NCBI taxonomy): domain Eukaryota; kingdom Viridiplantae; phylum Streptophyta; class Magnoliopsida; order Fabales; family Fabaceae; genus Neltuma; species Neltuma alba. The sequence continues at coordinate 636,570 of NW_021636982.1, read as the reverse complement.
TGTTTGACCAATGTAAAAATTTAGATCCTACTGGGAATCGACATCTCAATCCTCCTTCCTAGACCAATAACGTAAGTATCTGCGTGTAAACCAAAGTATAATTTAAAAGTGATTTATAATATACGAAGTAAATATATTAGAAGAGTTTTGTCTCGACTAATGTAAAATTTTGTTTTTTAGGTATCCCAAACAACCCAATGATATTGTAATGTTTACTCTTTTCTTGAACACAATCAGATGATATTTTATTCAAACGAAGCCGAACCAGAGAAACCAATCTCTTCAAAACCTGAAAAAGCAAATTTTCTTTGGCAAAAAAAAATGAAAAAACAAATTCGCCGGCAAAAAGTGGCTAAAAAAAAAAGAAAAAGAAAAAAAGAAAGGAAAAAACAAAAGGTTGAAAAAGAAAAAAAAGGTTGAAAGCAAATTACAAGACTTCATTTTTAAGGAATTATGCTTACTACGGTTTGCGGCAAGAAATACTCCTGTAACTGATTATAGCTACCCAAACATGATCATATTAAAATAAAATTACAAAAAAAATGATGATATTGAAATATATGGTGATTACTATGGGAAGGCTAATTTTCATTTCTAAAGATCGTAAGGAGTTGAAGCAAGCTGGATCATATATTGTTCCACTTCTCTTTTTTTTATTTCAAAATTAATTACTCTCCTTGTTCTTTTCTATTAAATCATATTAACTACTTTTTTTAAAGATTAAGGAAACTAATTAAAATTAACTAAATATCAAAAAAATTCACAACTTTTTAAATTTAACCTTTAATAGTTATAGCTTAAAACCCACCTTCTCATCAATAATCAACAGGACAAAGAATTTTCTTAAAACCGGAATAAAGTGAAAGTTGATCGCTTACATTCATTTGAGAAGAAAATAAATTTCAATAGATGCATGAATATTTTTTCTGTACCAAAATAAGGATTAAGGAAATTAATTAAAATTAGCTAAATATTAAATTTTTTTACAACTTTTTAAATTTAACCTCAATGGTTAAGGCTTATTGGGAGAAAGAACAAAAAAGCCACCTTCTCATTAATAATCAGCAAATACAAAGGATTTTCTTAAAACTGGAATAAAGTGAAGATTGATCTCGAGATCATTTGAGAAGAAAACCGATTTCAATTGACGCATGAATATTTCTACTGTACCAATTAATTATGGTGTGATGTGGGATTGTGTTAAACTGGATCATATATTGTTCCACTTCTCTTTTTTTTATTTCAAAATTAATTACTCTCCTTGGTCTTTTCTATTAAATCATATTAACTACTTTTTTTTTAAGGATTAAGGAAACTAATTAAAATTAACTAAATATTAAAAAAATTCACAACCTTTTAAATTTAAGCTTTAATAGTTATAGCTTAAAAAGCCACCTTCTCATCAATAATCAACAAGACACATAATTTTCTTAAAACTGGAATAAAGTGAAGGTTGATCGCTTACGTTCATTTGAGAAGAAAATCAATTTCAATAGAAGCATGAATATTTTTTCTGTACCAAAATAAGGATTAAGGAAATTAATTAAAATTAGCTAAATATTAAAATTTTTTACAACTTTTTAAATTTAACCTCAATGGTTAAAGTTTATTGGGAGAAAGAACGAAAAAGCCAGGTCTCATCAATAATAAACAAGGATTTTCTTAAAAGCGGAATAAAGTAAAGATTGATGTCTTGAGATCATTTGAAAAAAAAAAATCGTTTTCAATTGATGCATGAATATTTTTACTGTACCAATTAATTCTGGCGTGATGTGAGGTTGTGGTGAACGTGGATTTCATCGGAGTTTGTTTGTATTTGAATGAAACTTTTCTATCAATGGTTCCTGAAGTGACTTTACCAATAACATGTGTCGTGTGTTATATAATAGGGGTATTTCATAATGGATGCTTCTCTGACAAGATCCAAGACTAGTATACACAGTATTGATGTCTTGTTAAGGCATGCTTCTGAATTCTCTTCTTTGTTGTTGTTGTTTTCTTTTAAAAAAAAAAAATCACACGTGCGCTTTTTCTTCCTTTTCTCACAAGAAAGGCTTCACAGATCACACACACACCCAACCGTAAGTTTGAACCTGCGAGTTACTCACAAGTGATAAATATTTTGTAAGTAGTTTTTGTTCTCTTCATGTATTTTTTAAGACAATGTAAGAGGGATCAAGATCATTTGATAAGAAATTTAGTTTCAATGAGTCAGGGTGTGTTTACATTGGTAGTGACAAAATTGACTTTTATTCTATCTGACTTTTACAAAAGTCAATTAGAGTAAGAGTTAATTAGTGTAAAATGATTTATATTTGGATAGTCAGTTTGAAAAGTTAAAACTTATTTAAATAGATAATGAAAAAATAAATTTAGATATAAAATAATAGAAAAGGGACATAAGTTTTATAATATACTACTTTTAGTTCTTAATATAAGACTCAGTTAACTAATTTGGGAAAGGCTAATGAAGTTATATAAATTACTTTAAAATATTTATATTTGCCGCTTTTCTTCAAATTAATTTATTTGACTTATAAACTAATGTGTAATCTAAATATCTAATGTTACACATAAGTATTTTAGAGATGTCATGTAACATATAATATAATTAAGTAATTTATTTAGCTTCTTTAATCTATTCAAGTTTGTCTTTTCGGGTCTTATATTAAGAAGCGAAGATAATATATGATATGTATACAAGTTGATAAGTTTTAGAAAAATAATTAATTAAATTTTATTAGTTAATTTTTTTCATCTTAGAAAAAAAATCAAATTATTGGATCAAGATAGAACTTATTTAAATACTCTTATCTTTCTTTTTCATCTTTATTCCTTCTTTCTCCATGTTACAAACTCTAAAAGCCAGAAATCCTAGCGTTATAACGCACTTAGCTTTTTGTCCAGGAGTTACTTTGAAAAGTAGCCTACCTAAACAAACTTTTATCACCAAGTGACTCACCAACGTGCATTCTCCAGTTTCTTAGGCACAGTATCTTTCCAAAACAAAGATCCAAACGAGCACTAAATGATTAGTAGCTTGGGCTTCTTTCGAGAGCCACTTCTCCATATCTCTCTTTTCAGAAGTCAGTGTTCTTTAAAAGAACTTTTTTTTTTCTGTGTGAAATGAAAATATTAAAAAATAATATAAATTCTTTAAATGGATTATAAAACACTCAGTATCTTAGAGTATTTTATATTTTGTGATATATCCAATATTTTGAATTATTTTTTTTAAATGTATCCAGTACCATGAAATATTTTTCGGAGCATCCAGCTCTCTAAAATATTTTTTTAGGTATATCTAGCACCCTAAAATATTTTTTGGTGTATCCAGCAATAAAGTAAAAAAAAAAAACCTTAAGTGCCTGTTTGGTTCACTGAATCTTTGGAAATATAAGGGAATGTAATAAAATATAATGATGATTACATGAGTCTGTTTGGTACACCATTAAAGAAAAGTGATGTATAGACATAAGAAATGTTTGGTTGGATTACAAAGAGTATGGGAATAGGTAAAAATAGTGTATCAAAAGAAAAAAAACCCTTATTTACATATACATAAATTTATCTAATGATTTAAAGTTGTTTTTTTTCTCCAAATATATATAATAACCCTAACAACATATATAATAATAAGTTCAAGCCAAAAAAAATAGAGTATATAGTACATAAATAAATATAATAATATATACTCCTCTGGTCCTATTTATAAGGCACTTCCAACATGTTTCACACAGACCAAGGAAAACCTTAAACTGCATTAACTCTCCATTAAAATATAGTAACTTTCCAACTTTACCCCTATTTAATATATACTCCTTTCAAAAAAAATAACTACTTACACTATAATAAATGAAGGACAAAATAGTACATTCATACTGAAAAGTTAATGAAGTGACTTATAAATAGGACAAAAAAAAACCTTCTCTCTGTGCCCTATAAATAGGACCAGAGGAGTATATGCATGCTTTCCCATTATCAGATTCTCCCTTGCAACTAATATATATATATATATATATATCACCAAATATGCATCAACCATGCAACTAAAGTTTAATAGCAATATGTAGCAGCGTCTGCGATTGCCAATGATTCATCAAAACTTCCATGAAAGCAAAGCAAAAAGGGCCTCCGAAAACTGGAATTTTCAGAAAGAAAAAGGTGTGACCTTCAATATAAAAGAAATATGGCAGTGTTAATAAATGAAATATCAGTCTGGCATCAGAAATAATAGCAGCAACAACAGAATTCTTCGAAGCCGACCCAGAAAAACTAATTTCTTCAAAACTTAAAAGAGCAAATTCTCTTTGGCCAAAAAAATAATGAAAAAGCAAATTCTCCTGCAAACATGGGCAAAAAAAAAAAGAAGAAAAAGAAAAAAAAAGTTGAAAGCAAATTGCAAGACTTCATTTTTAAGGAATCATGATTACTACCGTCTACGGGAGGAAATACTGCTATGACTGATTATAGCTGCTCAAACATGATCATATTAAAATAAAACTATAAAAAAGATTATATTGAAATATATGGTGATTACTATGGAAAGGCTAATTTTCATTTCTAAACATCATAAGGAGTTGAAGCAAGTCGGATCATATATTGTTCCACTTCCCTTTTTGTTTTTTAATTATTTCAAAATTAATTACTCTCTCCAGTCTTTTCTATTAAATCATATTAACTACTTTTTTAAGGATTAAGGAAATTAATTAAAATTAACTGAATATTAAAAAATTTGCAACTTTTTAAACTTGACCTTTAATAGTTATAGCTTGAAAAGGCACCTTCTCGTCAATAATCAAGAAGACAAAGGATTTCCTTAAAACTAGAATAAAGTGAAGGCTGATCTTTTAAGTTCATTTGAAAAGAAAATCAATTTCAATTGATGCATGAATATTTTTACTGTATCAAAATAAGTAGTAAACTGCTCTTTACTCTTCCACAAAATGAAACATGACGTGTTTACAACATTTAGTTGTCCAGTTGTCTTGAAAGGTTGAAAGGTTTTGGTGCGATACTTACGGAATTATTCACATCTAGATGCCTTTTCTGAGAATAAATTATTATTTACTTTATAATATGTAGTATGGTATTTTTTTTTGGATACAAAGTATAATGTATTTTCAATATTTAATATATACGGTCTAATGGGGTTTATGAATATAAGGCCAAGTATGGTACCGCTTATTGAAACAAGGCAAGGCCTATGAATTACGGCAGCTCCAAGCAACCCAATAATAAAATTTGTAATTTGGAGCGAGAATTACAATGAATTCCCGATGATTGGTAAGTCCAATAATAAGTGAGTAGTTATTATTTATTATTCTGAAATTTATTGTTGCAAGTTGCTCTGTTATTAATAAAATTTTAAGTAAATATTTTTTTTATTTAGAACTTTATAATGATTCTCCCAACTCTTAATGTTGCAATCCGATCCGGTCCAGTCAGATGAGTATATGAAAAAAATGTAACCAATGGTATTATGATTTACTCCTTAAATAATGCGGTTGTTTCTCATGCTTCATGTGGCACAATGGATCGGGGACTAACAAGGTTGGTTTTCTGGCTCATGTTTGCATAAAACACTCTAATGAATTTAATATTACCATTTGTTGCGTTCATACGTATAGGATATGTTCTGGTGAGGTTTTCTTTTGAATTTAGGGTCTAATTTTTAAAACAAAATGTAAGATAGTCTTCTCACTAATATAATTATGGCTATATTAATAAATTTCTAAAAAAATTATCAGAAACACGATAATGGGTTATTTTTATGTCTTCTAATATCGGCGATCACAACTTAAAAAATAAAGACGCGTATTTATTTTAATTATAGAGTTTAAAAATTAGATATAAATATGTTAAAAGATTTATGTTATATACTAATTATATATAGGAAAATACTTAGATTAAATCTCCTATGTCCAATTATATCATGTTTTCCAATTACATATAGTCATATATGACACATGACACATATCCATATGTGATAAGAGAACTTGATATAATTATATATATATAAAATAATTTACTTTATGTTTTAGGCGATTTTATTTTTCTTCAATTATTGTAATTACTGGAGAAGAGCTAAAGAGGAGAAGATGGGCAGAAAGGCTTTAACAAAAAATCTCAACTTAGCAACGAAGGCAAGAACTTTTTGACTTCCAAAGGATTGCAAGCATTTACCTTAGCAATGAAGGAGGAGTCGCAAAGCATTGGTCATATCATCAGTTTCCAATAATTGAAGAGCCCTTGTTCATAACCATAACCTCCATAACGAGAGCCACTCTCCAGTACAGGTACGATATATCTTCTCGCATGCTTTATATATATATATATATATATATTTCAATTTCAAATTCAAATTCAAATACGTTACGTCCCCGTTACAGTTTCTGAAACGTTTGCTGGATTTGGTGGGTTAATAATATTGCTCCCATGGCTTCAACTGCTATTCCGGAACAAATTTCCTTGAGAGTTTTTGTGGACAAAGAGCAAAACGGAGTGCTCTTTGCCGAAGCAGAGAAGGATTTTGTGGATATTCTTTTAAGCTTCTTGACACTGCCACTGGGAACTATTGCTAGACTCGTAAGTAGGGATTCAAACACGAAGCCTTGCCGATTCGGATGCATAAGCTCGCTGTATGAAAGTGTGGGAAATCTAGACCCCAAGTATTTGAATTCGGAGACATGCAAGCAAATGCTGCTTCAGCCAAGGAACTCCATGGAACGTTATAATCAGAAACTCAAACTCAGCATTGACGATACTGATCCAATCAAGTATTATGCTTGTGAACGTTGTCTTTTTCAAGGACCTTCTCTGGTGACCACTTCCAAGAATATGAAATGCAAATGTGGGCGGGATTTTACGTTCCTTCTGAATGCTTGCGGATCACTCTTATGCAGTCCTGTGGTTAGTGGATCCGATAAAAACGTAGGTGATAGTGATACTAGAGGTAATAATATCTTTTTGCAACCCATTTTATGTTTTTGGTCTATCCTTATTGAACAAACCATATGCTACGTTTGACTCGATTATTAATAATTTAATATTGCTTCATCTCCTACCTGTCCAAAATGCAGACGATACATGGGAAGGCTATGTAAAGGAGACTGCATCTTTTATTATTTCCGATGATCTATCTGTAAACCCTGCTGATTTGAGCACAATATTGTGTCTGCTAAAGAATCTACGCTCTAAAGTTCCACCCCAGGAATCCACTGTGGTTCTTCGCTCAAAAGAGGTGAACTTCTGGAACCATTGATTATGTCATCACCATGAGTCTTAAATCCTTTATCTCTCATCATATGATGATTTGTTATGTTTTCGAAGATCTTGGACCTACTCAAGTGCTTGATAATCTCGAAGACGGCTCTCACAGATTCATTGTTAAGGAAGGAGCACAGCCTTGTGAATTCCGAAACCTTTCTCAAGATAACTGAGAGACTAGGCAAAGAGAACACTAGGACGATGAAGATGAAGGTATTGATCAGAAAATCAAAGTTCAAGATATTGTTTGCTCAAGTTGAGGAAGATGTCATGGACCAGCTTCTTAGTTTCTTGACATTCCCAGTAGGAGCAGTAGAAAGAGTTTTAGAAGGAAACTCTGGATTGGAATGCGTCGACAAATTATTTAACAGTTTTTTCAATTTTGATTCAACGGGAGACTTGAAGTCAGAGAAGTTGAAAAATGTGTTCGCCAACCTCATGATAGCCCCATTCTTTAATGTTAATAACCAGATGTTACCGATTGATGAACTAAAGTGTCCGTCTCGGTTAAATTGTTGTTCTAACGACTACGCTGTTGGTCCATATTATTTGACTGCCGATACTAGTTTGTATGTCCGTGGTGTGAGAAGAGTAAGAATGTGCGACCCTAAGTCTCCAGTAACAGAGGACAAATCAGGCAGTGGATATGCAAAGAGTGGAACCAAGTTCATGGTTGCTGATGACTTGTCTGTGAAACCTTTATCATGTCATGATGTTTTATCACCTTTGACTGAATTCAAGGTGCCTTACCATGACTTGGAAGAAAGAACAATCTCCATTGGGGTACAAGAGGTACGTATCTTCTAACCTTTAAACAGACAAATTAAAGGACATGCAAATTTTGTTTGAAACCAAAAAACAAGAAGTTATATGGTTTGGGTTTGTTTTCCCTTGAATGTGATCAGATTTATTAGCATGCTTGCTGCAATTTTCTTTTGCCTTTTGCATCAGACTCATGCATACAAATGCAGGTTATGAGCATCCTTAAAGCTTCCATGGTTTCAACATCAGCTTTGACAATTGGCCTGCAAGAATTTTTATCAAATAATGTTAAGAAGAAGGGGAAACAAAGACGCAAAGCAAAAAAAAAATAACTGTTGGCGAAATGGAAGCCTACGAGCTACGTGACTAGTGCTTCGATTTCCTGATTCTCTTTCGTACTTCTACCTTGTTGTTTTGTTTTGAAGAAGTGTGATGGCTTCTGACTGAATAAATAATTACATAACGGTGGTTTGGTGCCCAACGTATTTGCTTTATCCAGTCGTATTTGCTTGTAAACGTTGTCTTTTTGGAGAAGGTGGTTCTCTGGTGAGCACTTCCAAGAATATGAAATGCAAATGTGGGCAGGATTTTACGTTCTTTCGGAACCCTTGTGGAATGTTCGTATGAATGTATATAGTAGCGCAGAGAAGTAAATATGGAAATCTGGATTTATCTGTGTGTGTGTATATATATATACTCCTCCGGTCCTAATTATAAGACCCAATTGACTTATTTGAGGAGATTAAGAAAGTAAGTTAAGTTGGTTATTTATAATAAATAAGTGTTGTCATTCCTAAAATATCCTTGCTAATTAAGTATATTGGTTAAAACTATCATTATTAGAAGGATTATCTTGGAAAAAAATGCATAAATATAAGAGATAAAATGGATTTGGGTCTTATAATTAGAACCAAATAAAAAGTTAAATGGGGTCTTATAATAAGGACCGGAGGAGCATGACGTTTTGACACAATACAGTATCCAAATCACAAACTGATAGCCAAAAGTAACGTAAAGCAACAGAAGAGGAATATAACCAGGGAAGGGAGGGAAAGAAAGCTCAGAGAGGACGAGAGGTACAGGAAGGAGAATCAGAGAATCATTACATATTTCACACCCTCACTCTCTTTCCTCTAACGGTTTATAGTCGTCAGTCCTCCCTAAATTTCCATGTGAGTCTCCTTTCACGTGTACTGCGACGTGGTTCCCTTTCTGCATGAGTCTCCGTTGCCTCTTGGACTGGTTCATTTTAACAATTTATGTTGCTTTCCCTAAACTAGCTATCATATTTAATCATATGCATTAAAAATATCCTTTAGTGAGAACACCTTACAATTAATAAGAGTATTTTAGAGAAAATATTATAAGTTTAAGAGATAAAATGGATTAAGGTCTCATATTTAGAATTAAATTCAATCTTCAACTAGTTCTTATATTAAGGATGGGTAAAACCGAGAGATTTTTTTTACCAAAAATTTAAAATAGATATGTATATATTGCTAATTATTATTAGATGATTAAATAATAATAAAAAAGCCACACAAGCTGTGAATAAATAATAATTTAATTCACCTTTGATTCTATGTTACTCTATTTTAATTTATTTATGGATGATAATGATTATAACATTGTTTCATCATCTGGTAGTAAACATGTTTTATTAAGAAATATAATTATTATTTCTGTGTATAAAATTATTCTTTATTTTATTTATCATTTCGTTTTATTTTACATAAAACGAAGAACTATAAGCCCATGTGGACCTCAAATCTCTGGAATTGGGATAAAGATGATGGACACTGGAGAGGAAGTCAAATTAACCAACGTGAATGAGTAATGCAAAATGTCCAAGAACACATATAAATATTAAAGATATTGATGAATTACAAAAATACTTACAATCATTTTAAAACTTTAAATAGGATCATTAACGCTTTTTTTTGGGCCAGCACTTTATTGTTGAATATTATGGCCCAAAAAATAAAGAAGCTAAAATCTGGCTTGTAAGTTACCAACATTGGGAAGGATCCCATTAAAATAAAGGGTTAATTAATCTGCAAGTCCTTATAGTTTCAACTGATTTTGAATCAGGTCCCTATAGTTTTTTTTCTTTTTATCAGGTCCTTATACTTTTACATTTTTTTAATTAGGTCCTTGTATTTATTTTTCTTTTAATTAAGTCCTTATAATTTCACTAAATTTTTAATCAAGTCCATGTAGTTTTAATTTTTATTTATTAATTAAATATAAGCTTAATTAAATAGATTAATACTGAAATATAAAATATTAATAATTAAATTAAATTAATAATTATGTAATAAAAAAGTAATAGAATTAATTAATTCAGGAAATTTTTTAGAACAATTAATTTTTTTCTGAAAAAATTAAAATCATTATAATAATTCAATATCTTTAGAATATTATTGTTTATAAACTAATATTAAATAATATATACTATTTTATGTTTATATAATAGTACTATTAGAATTTATAAAATAAAGAATAAAAAATTCAGGGACTTAATTAAAAATAAGGTGAATTTATAAGGACTTGATAAAAAGAAAAATAAATACAAGGACCTAATTAAAAACAGGTGAAAGCATAAGGACCTGATAAAAAGAAAAAAACTATAAGGACCTGATTCAAAATCCGTTGAAACTATAAAGAGCTGCGGATTAATTGTCCCTAAAATAAAAGACAAGAATACAATTGCTGGAGTTTTGGCCCAAACTCGAACTAAAAGAATCCTTACTTTTTGGGTCAAAATCCGTCAAAAAGTTTAAAGGCCTGGTTGGAACATAAGCCCGCTAAAAGTCTACTTCTAGTGCATGCATATGGTAGATCGTCTTCCTCTTTTTTTTTTTTTTTTTGGTTTTAATTGGCCCATCACTCTATCTTCTAATAAATCTCCAACTTTTTAGACAAATTATCATTTTGTGTTGTGTTAGACAATCTAAAAAGATATGACTATGTTCACATAAATGAAGAGCCATAAGTAATAAACATATTTTATATATCATAATTTAATCAGACGCGTCTTCGTGGGTATAATTTATAGTTTTTATTATGAACAGTTTCTATTGAATTTTAGTAATTACTATCTCTAATCCTTAATATAAAAATTAATTGATTAATTTGAATAGATTAAAAATATTAGTTAAATTAATTATTTGTAATAAATAGATGTAGTCATTTCTAAAATATTCTTACTAATCAAGTGTATTGGTTAGAACTATCATTATTATAAATACTATTTTGAAAAAAAAATAAATATAAAAAACAAAACGACTTGAGATATTATATTTAAAATCAAAATAAAAATTAAATGAATTTTTATATTAAAGATGAAGTTAATATTTTATACATCAATGTACATTTTTTTCGATGTATACCAATGTACAATTTTACAAATTGCCGATCAACAATGATACTATAAAGGTTTAAAAAAAAAAAAAAAAACAACAACGATATCGAGAAAAACCCGACCAATCTAATCCAAATCAAGTCACAATAGGAAGACAACGTAAGATACAATATCATTAAGAATTAAAAAAAGTGGCAACAGTAATTTTAAATGATTGTTATGAATATAATAATATTTTTGTGGATGTCTATATATCTCCTATTATTTTTTATATCTCCCATAATCTTCAATATCTCCTATTATCTATATATTCTATAATTATCTCTTATTATTATGTAATTTGTAGATTCTATCAAAGGTGTAAAGTTGTGTCTATAAATAGAAACCATGTACTCCTCCGGTCTTTATTGTAAGACCCCATTTGACTTTTTATTTGGTCCTAATTATAAGACTCCAATCCATTTTGTCTCTTATATTTATGTATTTTTTTCCAAGATAATCCTTCTAATAATGATAGTTTTAGCCAATATACTTAATTAGTAAGGATATTTTAGGAATGACAACACTTATTTATTATAAATAACCAACTTAACTTACTTCCTTAATCTCCTCAAATAAGTTAATTGGGTCTTATAATTAGAACCGGATGAGTATAATATATTGAGTACTTTTAAATAGAATGAGAAAGACTATATGATTCTTTTCCATTTCCTTTTTATTTATAACAGATATTAATTTATTATTACAATAACTAGCTTTTTTCCCAGTTACGACTTAGCGCCTCCTCTCCAATTTGGAAACTATCATTCACTCATTTGGCCTTCTACTTTAGGCAGCGCACGGCCAGCGGAGGAAAGAGGTAAAGGAGAGAAGCTGAGTCCTAACCCACGCGGGTACGTCCTTTTCCTTTCTCCCCCATCCGCGATTCCGTTCCTTTCCTCCGCTTCTCCCAAACCCTGGTTCGCGCTCCGCCTCTCCTGTCCTGCTTCAGTCCGCTACAGCGTGAGGCCGAGCCAGGACCTTCCCTTTGTCCAGCGTTCGGCATTTCTTCTACGTCTCCTTTTCCTTCAAGTACTCGGCCTGTCGCCACGGCTTGGCACTTCCATCTCCTCCGTCACTGCATTCCAAGGTATGATCAAGTTCTCTGCCTGTCGACACTGTTCGGTGTTTCTTCTCTACGTCCTTCGTCTTCAAGTTCAAGGTCTCTCTTGATTGATTTTTGTGACATCAGTGTTCTTGTTGGCGTAGTTCTGCTCGATAAAAAACGACGATGGCAGAGGAAGAGAAATTCCCTGTTTTTATGGATGTTGAAATATGTTCGCCCCCCCATGAAAGGATGGTTTTTGAGGTACCTTTTTGTTTTTGCACTTTTGAATTACAATGATCATACATGGAGTTTTTATTTTATTTTTAAATTTTGCTACGTTGACTGTGAATATAAATGCAAACTAATGAATTCTTCCATTGCCCCAGCTACTCTATGACAGTGCTCCCTTCACTGCAGAAAATTTCCGTGCTCTATGTACAGGTAATAATCTGATTTCGTTAATATCCCTAGTAGAACCCTCCTATACTGCAATTACAGTCTTACTAATTGAACAAGACCTTGGGCGTGTTAACTGACTTTGAATTTTGTGTTTTATGATGTGGTCTACCCAATCCTCATTTCATCTTCTCTTTGTTCAGGAGAAAAGGGAACTAGTCCAAAAACGGGAAAGATACTGCAGTACAAACATTGTTACTTTCATCGTCTCAAGAAAGGCAGCTCCTATGTGAAGGTATCTAACGATATAGTTTTAAGTTTATGCTTACTAAGTTGTCCATGATACATAGGCTTTTTAATGCCCAAAACAGTTTTCTTAGCAATGTGGCATCAGGACTATATACTGATGCTACTTTTCCTCTTGCAGGGAGGTGGTTTTTGCTGGGAAACTGGTACGTTTTCTTTCAATGCATTGACCTTAGGATAGACTGCTTTCTGAAGCTTGTAACTTGAGAAATACATTTAGTGGATTTCTATGGATGTAATGATTATTATTTTTTTTTGGACCTAAACACTAATCCATTTTATTAATCACCGAACAAATCAAGTTACAACCAACTTTCTATAATTTGGAAACCTCCTACTCCATTTGATTAAAGCTTTCTCACAGTTAAGCAGACGCTTTATAGCTTCTTTCACTCCATCCATACCCATACCCCAAGCACTCCTCACTACTTCACTGTATTCAGAATGATCAATCCAAGCCTGCTCAAATTTAAAGTTCCTTGGTGCTCTAACTCCCTCATACTGCAAGTCAACTAATATTCTCTCTTATCTCAATATTAGCAAGCACCTGATCAATTCTCTCCTTTATATTATCCCCATCCCTCCTTTTATTACACCAAGTACATCTCAGCCCTTGAAACCCCATATCAGTAAACTCGCAATCTACTATGAACTGCTGGAAGTTAGTGATCTTCCTAATTGCTCTTGGTCTACGTCCTTTCTTTTCTTGTGAAGCCGAGTTGTCAAAATCTCCCAAGCATAACCGAGGACCCACCACTTCTCTTGCAAGCTCCTTTACCTTGCTTCAAACCTTCATTCTCTCCCTTTCTTCTGTAGGGCCATAAACAAATGTTATGAAGCCAGGCATCTCAAATTTCCCGGAAACAACCCGAGCATGAATCAAATTTTTACTGCTAAACAGTACTTCATTGCATTATACCACCATAAAAACCCGGACCACCACTCTTCCCTTCTGGTTCAACTAAGCTTCATCTAATCCCACACCTCCTTCTCAACCTCTCTACCACCATCTTTCTCTGTTTATTCTCCATCAGAAACGCAATTAGGGATTTTTTAGTGTAAATCACACTTTCTAAATTCTTAACTGTCGAGGAACCCCTAACCCTTGACAATTCCATGCCAGTACACATGATGCCTTGGTGGCTGTTAAAGGTCGGCTACCAACACCCTCAGCTGAATCAACAACCTTCTTAAAATCATTCTTTATTTCCATAGCAATTCATCTATGAATGAAATTATTATTTTTACCAGTTATCACATTTTGTTGTTTATAATCAAATGAAAGTAGATTTCTTTGTTTTTTTTTTTTTTTTTGGCGTATCATTGTATTTGAAGATTTTCATTGCTTGGGAACAATGGGTCTTGTTATATCTTTTATATTAGATATTGATATATCAACTTTAAGTAAATTTTGTATCCTTTGTCTTCAAATCATTTCGGTCCCTAAATATTAGGGTTGAATTAAAGATCAGCAATTGAGGATTTTAGCTGGATCGTCTTCCCTCATGAAAATGTTGTCGCCTAAGATGTATTTCTAAATGGGTGCTTAAATAGTGTGTCTGTTGGAAATCCTACGTTTTAACAGTCACTACTGAGTACATTAAATCGTCAATTTATATAAAATAATGTTTTATTTTTGATAAATTCTTCATTAAACGATCCTCTCAACACTATTGATTAAGTACTATGAGGTTCTTCATAACTACAATGCTAATTGCTAAGTTCATTTGGCTTGATGCCCAGTTTGCTATAATTTCCAAACTTACTAATCACTTCTCCTTCCTAAATGTAATATGTACTCTTACACCTGTGTCTTGTTCTCAATCTTTTTGCAGGGAAAGGGGGAGAAAGCATATATGGTCCATGCTTCCCAGGTGAGAATGCTACATCCAGGATTCACTTTTAAAAAGTTCTCAAAATGTTTTTGTCTATTTATTTTGATTAATAGAGTTTCAAATTATTGTGATTCATTTCAGTTGAGTCAAATGAGCTTAAGCATGACCAAGAAGGGCTCCTATCCATGTGCCGACGTGATCAAAAAGCTTCTGGTTCTCATTTTATTGTCACACTGAAAGCTGATCCAAGGCTTGACAGGTTCATAGATGGTTAACTCTAAATCTTGCATTTTATTCATCTTCTCATGACCGGTTGGGGTGTGAATGTAAACTGTCCGGTGTGCAAAATTGCATTGTAGCAATTCATAATACACTAGTTCTGTTGTTTGGAATCTTTTGCAGTTCGCATGTGGTATTTGGGAAGCTTGTAGAAGGACTTGATACTCTGAGAACAATTCAAGAGTTGATTTACTATACGCCAATTAAAATCTGCCGTTCTGGTGTATTATATCATGGTGGGTTTCGTTTTGACCATATTAGTTCCATTAAAAATGATAATTTTGCGTGAGCTCATCCTAATAATATTTGCAGCCAGAGACCGACCTGTTGATGTGAAGCCTTGTCTATCTAGTGCGCTCTCTTTTCAGGGGAGAGCACTAGTTGAACTAAACAGGTAAAACAGAATACATTTTTAGTTTGTCATTATATTATGATGGCATTCATATTTGAACATGATTGAATAATATTGCATATGATGGTGTGAGCTCCTATGTGTATGTACTCTAGCAGAATGAAGAGACCTTATTTGACTGTCTCCTTGTAGGGCAAATTATCGAAGGCCATCTTCCTCAAAGCCAAAGGAGGTTTATAAACCCATCCTCCCCGAAAAAAGGTTAACTGATTTCTCTTTCAAGCTGATGATCTTTTTTGTTTCCACCATTTGTATGTTAAACAGTAGGAACCCTTAATCTCTCCTGAAATTTTTGTTTCCTTCTCTCTTTCCTGGACCCTTTTCACACTAGAAAGATACAGGGATCCTAAGGTGGTTGAACATTAGAAGAAATTAAGACGGATGGATGGACTTGCAAAAAATTGTTTTAGAATATATATAGACAAACATCCACCCAAAAAGAGCAATGACGAATTACAAAAACAACGAAAATAGCAATATTCTAGTGTGCAAAAATATTAATATCATTAATTGAGTCAATATGAATCGTAGGCTTATTTGATTGTAAGGTTTGAAATTCAATTGATCATTTAAGACTTAAAAGGAAAATTATTCAGTTCATTCCAACAGATGTTAATAATAATAATAAGTGCTTATTTTATTAATATATTGATTTTTTTAATTAGTCTTGATCCTGATACCCTGCTCGATCCTGTGTCCTTGCAGGGCAAGTGAAGAAGGGCCTTCCACAAAGGCAAAGCTTCGCAAAACCTTCTTCCCCAGACCAACGTAGTATTGCTGATTTCTCTTTCAATCTGGCGATGTCTTTCTGGTCCCACCATTTTGATCTAGATGTTATTTTGGTTCCACCAGTTACTTATTCGTACAGTTTCGAAGTAAATGAATATCCGTTTTTGCGCTAAAAAGAAAAGGAAAAGTAAAAGAAAAGATGAAGAAGTCATTTTCATATTTAGGTTAAAATATGGAGCCAGTTGAGCTGTGAGATATGATGATAATGCTGTTTTGTTACGGAATAGTAATTGCTGTATTTGATCATGGAACCGAATTGAATTTCTTAAATTATATTTTGAATTTAGCTTTTGGTGAACTCTTTAATAGCAGGTCCAGGCTATCTATCTCCTCTTCCGTGTCAAAAAATGCCCAAATAATACAGACATATTCTATGTTTGTGAATACAAGTGCTACGTGCTTAAGATTATATGTTAGGTCCCCATGGGGAGTCCAATGTTGTTGGGGGCCTGATTCTCCCTTTCTCAAAGCTTCTGTTTCAATATTTATTTACTGCTTCAGTCACTTTTTCTTGACTTTTCGACATGAGTTTTGTAGAGGCTTCCTGTAAAATAGCATTTATATTCCCTTCTCCATTCTGATCACTAACTTTCAAGGCCCAAGTTGCACCTGTAGTGCCAACTGATTCCACAACCTCAGGAGCAGCATGAAACCAAGACTTCAGCTCCTGAATGAAAAACATATTGTTCACTTGCTCCAAGTATGTATTAATGTTTGCATGTTTTACCATGTAAAAAGTGTAGCCCGGAAAATGAAGTTTCTATTCTAATCTGTGGCACTTAGAATTTAGAAATATACGATGTTAGTTAATATAATAAATTTGTGTTGCCTTCTCTAAATTATCCTATTTAATCATGTACATTAAAAATATCTTTTAGTGAGAACATCTTGCAATTAATGAGAATATTTTAGAGAAAATATTATAAATTTGAGAAACAAAGTGAATCGATATCTTATATTTAAAATCAAATTCAATCTTTAACTAGTTTTTATATTTAACCATGGTACTATGGAAATTAATTTCAACCATCGTTTAATGCTAATCCAAAGAAGTTCTTTCAAAATTTTAGTGTTGTTCAAGAAACGATAACTAACTTAACTAATTTTTATAATATACTTAAATTAGTCAACTAGTTTTTATTTTAAAGAACAGAGGTAGTATATCATAATTTATTTCCTGTTTTAGGTGATTTTATTTTTCTTCAATTATTGTAATTACCAAAGAAGAGCTAAAGAGGAATATACTTAATTAGCAAGAACATTTTAGGAAAGCAACACCTATTTATTAAAAATAATTGACTTAATTTATTTCTTATTTATTTAAATGAAGTCGACCTAGAAGAATCAATTTCTTCAAAACTTGAGAAAGCAAATTCTCTTTGGCAAAGAAAGAAAAAGAAAAAGCAAATTCTCTGACAAAAAGGAGTCAAAAAAGAAAAAGAAAAAGAAAAGGAAAGGAAGGAAGAAAAAGATAAAAAAGTTTTAAAAAAAAGTTGAAAGCAAATTACAAGACTTTATTTTTAAAGAATTATGATTACTGCGATATGCGGTTTGCCGAAGGAAATACTCCTATTACTGATTATAGCTACCCAAACATGATCATATTAAAATAAAATTATAAAAAATGATAATATTGAAATATACGGTGATTACTACGGGAGGACTAATTTTCATTTCTAAATATTGTAAGAAGTTGAAGCAAGCTGGATCATACTTCTCTTTTTTTTTTTAATTTCAAAATTAACTACTCTCTCCGGTCTTTTCTATTAAATCATATTAACTACCTTTTTAAGGATTAAATAAATTAATTAAATTCACTAAATATTAAAAAAATTTACAACTTTTTAAACTTAGCCTTTAATAGTTATAGCTTAAAAAGTGACCTTCTCGTCAATAATCAACAAGACAAACGATTTTCTTAAAAATGGAATAAAATGAAGGTTGATTTCTTACATTCATTTGAGAAGAAAATCAATTTTAATTGATACATGAATATTTTTACTGTACCAAAATAAGAGTAAACTGCTCTTCACTCTTCCACAAAATGAAACATAATGTGTTCACATTGTTCTGAAAGGTTTCAGCACAATGCCTATGGAATTATTAACATCTAGTTGCCTTTCTGAGAATAAATTATTATTAGGATAAGGTAGTTAATTATCCTGAAGTATTTAAGAATGAGCATCTAGCACCTAAAATTTTTTCTCACTCTTATATACTTGAAAATTATTATTTCACAGCATTTCTATCTTGAATTGTTATCCGCCGTTAATTTTAACTATTATGGACATTAGTCATATTGCATAATTTAACAATCAAACTTTATGGCGGATAATAGCTAATGTATTTTTGCTACGAAAATAAACTTTCTAGGTATATAAAAGCAAAAGAAATCCACATGAATACTTTCGAGGCATTTAAGCACTTTATCCTGTTATTATTTGCTTTATAATATGTAGTATAACATATTTCTAGCAGAAAAAAAAAGGAAGAAGTGAAATATATGAAAAAATTCAATATTCAATATATACGGTCCAATGTTTTGGCCGAAAAAATATATACGGTCTAATGGGGTTCAGATATTACCAATTTACCATATGCTGCGTTGGTAGGCATAGGATATGGGTTGAATTTAGTGTGTAATTTTTAAAAAAGTTAATATAACTTTTATTTTATCAAGTTTGCCTTTATTTTAATTTTAATCATTTAAAATTCAAATTATAGGTTTTGTTCTCTCAAAAGGGAGAATGGTGCAAGTTTGTATTGAACTATATGTATTAATATTTTAAATGAAAAGAAACTTGAAGGACTAAAAGCTGTGGTTTAAAAATTGAGGGACTAAAATCAAAATGAAAACAAGTTTAAGGAACTAAAAATTATATTAATCTTTTCTAAAACAAAAATGTAAGATGATTTTCTCACTAATATAATTATGGTTATATTAATAAAATTCTAAACAAATATGACGATGGGTGATTTTCATGTCTTGTAATATCCGCGAGCACAACTTAAAACATGATTTATATATTTTAAAAATGTGATGAAAAGATTTATATTATACTAAATATATAGTATCATTATTTAATATTATTCACGTTTCAGGTAATTTTAATTTTCATCGATTATTATAAGTGCATACTTGACTGCAACCCCTAAAAATTCTGGAGGAGAGCTAAAGAGGCGAAGATGGGCAGAAAAAGGCATTTAACAAAAAATCTTAAATTAGCAACGAAGGCAAGAACCTGTTGACTTTGAAAAGAGTGCAGGCATTTACTTAACGAGTAAGCCTAATTGAAAGTTGAAGAGGAAGGAGTCACAAAGCCTTGGTCATATCATCTGTTTCCAATAATTCAAGAGCCATTGTTCATAACCATAACCTCCATAACGAGAGCCACTCTCCAATACAGGTTCTATATATCTTCTTGTGTGCTATACACACACAAACGCACACCAAATTCAAATAGGTTACGTCCTCGTTACTGCTTCTGAAGCATTTGCTGGATCTGGTGGGTTAATAATATTGCTCCCATGGCTTCAACTGCTATACCGGGACAAATTTCATTGAGAGTTGTTGTGGACAAAGGGCAAAACAGAGTGCTCTGTGCTGAAGCAGGGAAGGATTTTGTGGATATTCTTTTAAACTTCTTGACACTGCCACTGGGAACTATTGCGAGACTTGTTAGTAAGGATTCAACCACGAAGCCTTGTCGATTTGGATGAATAAGCTCACTGTATGAAAGTGTGGGGAATCTGGACCCCCTGTATTTGAATTCAGAGACATGCAAGCAAATGCTGCTTCAGCCAAGGAACTCCATGGAACGTTATAATCAAAACCTCAAACTCAACGTTGATGACACTGTGCCAACCAAGTATTATGTTTGTGAAGCTTGTCGGTTTCAACGAGGTTCTCTGGTGAGTACTTTCAAGAATATCAAATGCAAATGTGGGCGGGAGTTTACGTTCCCTCTGAGCGCTTGCAAATCGCTCTTATGCAGTCCTCTGTTAAGTGGATCCTGTGAGAACGGGAGTGGTGACGCTGGAGGTAATAATTGCACTGCATTTTACATTTTTTGTTATCCTTATTAAAAAAACCATATTTGATTCGATTATTAATATTACTTCTTTCATACCTACTCCAAAATACAGATAATACATGGGAAGGCTATGTAAAGGAGACTGCATCTTTTATTATTTCTGACGATCTATCTATAACTCCTGCTAATTTGAATACAATATTTTGTCTGCTAAAAAATCTACGCTCTGAAGGTCCACTGGAGGAATCCACTATGGTTCTGAGTTCAAATGAGGTTGAGTTCTGGAAACCTTAATTATGTCTTATTTTCTTTACTCTCACATCACCTGATGCTTTCATTTATTATGTTTTCAAAGATTTTGGACCTACTGAAGTGCTCTTTGATCTCGAAGACGGCACTCACAGATTCATTGTTAAGAAAAGAGTACCACCTCGTGCATTCCGAACTCTCGTCGAAGATAACTGATGAGAGACAAGGCGGAGGGAGCACTGGGCTGCTAATGAAGATGAATGTATTGATGTCAAAATCGAAATCCAAGATATTGTTTGCTCAAGTTGAGGAAGATTTCATGGACCAACTTCTTTGCTTCTTGACATTCCCGCTGGGAGCTGTAGAGAGAGTTTTAGAAGGAAACTCTGGGTTGGCTTGTGTCGATAACTTATATAGCAGTTTGAGCAACTTTGATTCAACCAGGCATTTGAAGTCGGAGAAGATGAACAATGTGTTCGCCAGCCTGAAGGTAGCCCCATATTTTAACGCGAGTAACCAGATGTTACCTATTGATGAATTGAAGTATCCGTCAAAGTTAAGTTGTTATAGTGATAATTCCCCTTTTTTGGATGATCCATATTATTTGACTGCCGATGCAATTTGGTCTGTTCACCGTTTTGTGTGGGAAGTAAGAATGTGCGATCCTAAGTCTACAAAAGCTGGGGAAACATCAGGCAATGGATATGCTAAGGGTGGAACCACGTTCGTGGTTGCCGATGATTTGTCTGTGAAACCTTTATCATCTCATCATGTTTTATCATCTTTACTAACTGAGTTCAAGGTGCCTAACTATGACTTGGAGCAAAAAACAATTTGCATTGGGGTACAACAGGTATTTATCTTCTGACCTTTAGACAGACAAATTAAAGGAGAAGCAAATTTTGTTTAGGTCCAAAAAAAGAAAAAAAAGAAGAAGAAGTTTAATGGTTTGGGTTTTTTTTTTTTTTGGTGTGTGGTTATTTTCTTTCTTTTTACTGTGAATATTATCAAATTTATTTGCATGCTTGCTGCAATCCATTTTTTTTGCCTTCTGTATCAGACTCATGCATACATACAAATGCAGGTTGTGAGCATCCTTAAAGCTTCCATGGTTTCAACATCAGCTTTGACAATTGGCCTGAAGGAATTTTTACCAAACAATATTGAAGACGGAAAGCAGAAACATAACCGTTGGCTAAACAGAAGCCTGAAGGCAACGCCCTTCAGTTTCTTGACTTGTTTTCAGGCTTTTGCCTTGTTGTTTGGTTTTGAAGAAGTGTGATGGCTTGTGATTGAATCAATAATTATGTAAGGGTGCTTTACTGCTCTTTAGCAAGTCTTCTTAACAAAATCAGCAAGTCCTCTTCTGATAGCCAAGTAATTAACCCAAATAAATTTATACAATCTAATTATCATCTGAATACACTACACACAGTGTATTTTTAAAATGAGACGAAAATAAAGTGCACGATGGTAGTGAATTAAGTATGGTCATCCACATGGTCAACTTAATTGAATTATGCATATTGTCCATTTATGATGCAAATTAACGACGTGGCGGTGTGTGTTTATGTGGGCGCAATTGAGATGCTTGAGGCTGTGTGCTGTAAAGGGACACAAATGATTATTTTTATATAAGACTAATTGAAATCCATATTCATTTTGTTAACTTTCGAGCATGCTAAAAAGAAATTTGAAATATATTTATTTTTATATTATGTATTAAATTAAAAAATGATAACACTCACATAATTGAAATTGAATTGAAATATTTTAATGTTGCAAAATAATTATTGTTTTGGAATTTTAAAAAAATAAATTTCTTTTTGAAACTAAATTAAAGAGTTATTACTTTTGCGCAAATTTTCTCTTCATAACGACTCTTGATATAAAGGGGAGATGGAGAACACCAAGAAGATAATTAAAGATTTAATATGATAACATTTTAACTAGACGTAATCTGAAAACTTTTAATAATCTAAACTATTTAATAATTTTTATATAATTTTAATTTTAACATTAAACTATAATTAGGGAATATGACAGAAAAATGACAAATAAATTTCATAATGCCAAAAACATTTCCTGAATTTGAGAAATCCCAATTTAGTCACAACAGACTAATTTGACATTTATAAGTTTGTTGAAATGACCATATTGTCTTTCATTTTATTTATTGTTTTTAAAATTCCAAAGCTTCCATTGGCCAGTTGGTCGTCAGAGCTTTGGTGGTGGCTGTCACTAGAGCTTCAGTGACCAGCCAACAATTGGTCTCGCGGCAGTCGAAAACAATTTTTTAAAATTTTTTTTACAATTTCAGTATAACGGCTAACAACTTTTGTAGTATTATTAACAATTTCAATATAACAGTTAACAACAAGTTTTTTAGAAAATTCAACAAGCTTCGGCGGCCGAAAACAATTTTTTTTGAAAATTTGTACAATTTCAGTATAACGGTTAACAAATTTTGTAACGCTATCAACAACTTCAATATAGCTGTTAACAATAGGTTTTTCGAAAAATTCAACAATTGGTCGTCTGAGTTCCAGTGGCGGGAAATAATTTTTTTTGAAAATTTTCACAACTTTAGTATAACGATTAATAACTTTTGTAATGTTATTAATAACAGGTTTTTCGAGAAATTCAAAAAGTAGCATTTTTACAACTTTAGTAATGCCGTTAACAAGTTTTGTAACTTTATTAACAACTTCGATATAGTATTTAACAACATGTTTTCTTAAAAATAAAAAAAAAGCATTTTCACAACTTTAGCAATTACTTTTTTTTAATAAAATTTTTACAACTTCAATACAACGGTTAACAACTTTTGTAATGTTATTAACAACTTCAATAGAGTAGTTAACAATAAGTTTTCTGAAAAATTTAAAAAGTAGCATTTTTACAATTTCAGTAATGTCGTTAACAATTTCTGTAACTCTATTAATAATTTCGGTATAGCATTTAATAACAGGTTTTCTTAAAAATTAAAAAAAAAGGCATTTTTATGACTTTAACAACTACTTTTTTTTTTTGAAAATTTTTATAGCTTCAGTATAATGGTTAATAATTTTTGTAATGCTATTAATAACTTTGATATAACAGTTAACAATAGGTTTTTCGGGAAATTCAAAAAGTGGTATTTTTACAATTTTAGTAATGCCGTTAACAAACTTAAAAACTTGTTGTTAACTGTTATACAGAAGTTGTTAATAGTGTTATAAAAGTTGTTAACCGTTATACCAAAGTTGTAAAAAAATTTTAAAAAATTGTTTCTCGCTGCCGGAGTTCTGACAACCAATTGTTGAATTTCCCGAAAAACCTGTTATTAACTACTATACTGAAGTTGTTAATAGTATTACAAAAGTTGTTAACCGTTATATTGAAGTTATAAAAATTTTCAAAACAAATTTTCAACCGCTGGAGCCTGTTGAATTTCCTAGAAAACCTGTTGTTAACTGTTATACTGAAATTGTTAATAGTGTTACAAAAGTTGTTAACCGTTATATTGAAATTATAAAAAAATTTTAAAAAATTGTTTCTGACTGCCGGAGTTTTGGCAACCAATTGTTGGCTGGTCACCAGAGAGCTCTGGGGACCAATTGTTGGCCGGTCACCGGAGCTCCGGTGATTGCCGCCGTCAGAGCTCCAGTGAGCAGCCGGTTAGTAAATCTTTGGTATTTTAAAAACAATAAATAAAATGAATGGTAATATGGACATTTCAGCAAACTTGTAAATGTCAAATTAGTCTTTTGTGACAAAATTGGAATTTTTCAAATTTAGGAGATGTTTTCGGCATTATGAAGTTCATTTGTTATTTTTTTGTCATTTTCCCCCATAGTTACTCTAAAAAGGAATAGTTGAAAGTTGCGCGTTCGGCGGAGCCAATCTGAATCTAAAAAGCGTAGCCTCATTGGCAAATTAAATTTCTTCGTTCTCAATGACAGTGCAGATTAATGGCATTTGTTTGGGACAAAAAGGATCAGCCCAATCGAAAGTGGAACAACAAATTAAATATTCTTCTGCCTATTATTCCTCCAAGTGTCCAGCGTGGTTGTGCTTATGCAAGACAGCAATGGTTGAGA
Organism: Neltuma alba; assembly: GCF_004799145.2. Lineage (NCBI taxonomy): Eukaryota > Viridiplantae > Streptophyta > Magnoliopsida > Fabales > Fabaceae > Neltuma > Neltuma alba. The sequence continues at coordinate 611,706 of NW_021636982.1, read as the reverse complement.
ATTATAAAGCCTTCTGCTACTCAGCTGTTCTTTTCGGCCTCTCTTGTTGAGTGGGTTTCTATGAATCTGAAACAGAATTTTGCTTCTAACGGGAACACTGAAGGGAGTCTCACCTGGGGAGTTGCAATTGGCGAAATGAATTCATTTATCAAGATAATTTTCAGAAACCTCTTGAGCCAGCCATTATGATTTTAAATACCCGTCACAAATTCATTGTGAGGAAAGATCATTTACAGTGTGATGTTAGTACTGCTATCTGTCATGCCAAGCAGTGGATTCCACCTCCTCCAAATACTGTAAATTGTAAAATTAAATGTCCATGGGGCTAAATCTGAAATTTCAAAGTCTATTGCTTGTGGTGGTGTTTTTAGAGATTATCAATGTAATTGGATTGCTGGATTCTCAAATTATCTTGGGAATTATAGTGCCCATGAAGCACAAGAATGGGCAATGCTTAATGGACTCAAAAACATTATAGTAGAATCTGGCAGCAAGAAACTCACTAATGCACTATTAGGTGTGTTTGGTTGAAAGGAAAAGTAGGGGAGGGAAGGCGAGGGGAGGGGAGTCCTTCCACTCATTTGGTTAGAAATTTTGGAGAGGAGGGATCCCCTCCCTCCCCCCCTTCATTTTGGCTTCTCACAAATTGAGATTTTTTAGAAGAGAGCCGAAATATTAGACCATTTTGCTCTCATATTTTTGTGATATTTTATTAATGCCTGTAAAATATATTATTATAATATTTATTTTAGACAAAAATATATTATCATAAGAAAAAATATAAAATAAATACTATTATAATTAAAATATATTATAATTCAAAATAAAAAATGTTATTGCAATGAAAAATTATATTATTACAAAATGAATTAATTTTTAAAAATATATTATGTTGTTAATTAAAATATATTTTGAATTTGGGAAAGAATAGAAAAGGAAAATTTTTCATTTTTTTAGAGCATATAAAATTTATTAATTTGATAAATTATATTATTATATTTATTAAAATAAAAATTACTGCACTAATTTTGAAATACACATATTAATATGACAAGACCAAATAGTTATTGAATTATATAATTTGAAATAAGATGTAAATGAATTTATATAATGTATAAATAAAAATATAAAGTAATATGTAAGGGTAAAATAGTAAATTGATTGTTACTATCCTTCTCCTCTCTCCCTTGAACCAAACAAGGGATCATTAAATATCTTTCTCTCTCTTTTTTTTTAATCAAATCAAATAAGGTAAGGTTAAAACCTCCTCTACCCTCCCGTTATCCCACCCTCCCCTTTCTTCCTTACCCTTCCCACAAACCAAACAGCCCCTTAGGGCCTGTTTGGTTTGAGAGAGGGAGGGAGGGTTTCATCCTCACCTTGTTTGGTTTGATTAAAAAGGACAGGAAGAGAGAATATTTAATGATCCCTCGTTTGGTTCAAGGAGGGAAGGGGAGGGATAGTAATAATCAATTTACCATTTTACCTTTACATATTAGTTTATGTTTTTTATTGATATATTATATAAATTAATTTACATCTTAATTTAAATCATATAATTTAATAAAAATTCAGTCTTATCATGTTAATATGTGTGTTAAAAAATTGGTACAGTAATTTTTTATTCTAATTAATATAATAATATATTTAAAATAATCAAATTAACAAATTTTATATGCTCTAAGAAAAATGAAATTTTATTCTCTTTAGGCTATCTTTTTTTCCAGTTTTAAAATATATTTTAAAAATAATATATTTATAAAAAACAATTAATTTTATAATATTATAATTTTTTATTTTTAAATAATTTTTTATAATATATTTTTAATTATAATAATGTATATATTTTTTATTTTTTTACTTAGGATAATATATTTTTTATTTGAAATAAATATTATAATAATATATTTTATGGGTAGAAGTGGAATATTGAAAAAACTACAAGGACATAATGGTCCAAAAATTTGGCTCCCCTCCAAAAACCCCCAATTTAGAGGAGAGCCAAAATGGGGAAAGGGAGGAGAGGGGAGGGGACATTTTAGCTCTCCTTCCCTTCAAAATTTTTAACCAAATAAGAGGAGGGCTCCCCTTCCCTCCCCTCCAAAAACAAACCCTTAGAGAAGCATAGCTTAAATGCCACTTGCGCTACTCCCTTGCTGGACATTAAACAGTATTTATTGAGGAGCTGGCAGGTACAAATCAATTTTGTCCATAGAGATTGTAGTAGGATTGCTTATAGCATGGCAAAGAGGGGTTTTACAACCACTTCTTTACTTGACATGGTACCTCAACATATGATGGTTCTGGTTTAGAAAGAAGCTATGGGATTACAATCCCCAATGTTTTAATTCTTGCTATAAGCTTCGGCCTCTCTTATGTACAAACAAATGATGGGATCAAATATTAATTATTAATATTATGATAAAAATCACAAAGGAGCAACCCAACTCTTTCCATAAAGAAAAGGCCATAATTAAAGGGCAGTGGCCTCCCTCTTGTATCACCAATGCTTTGCATTACATGCAGATAATTAAATTGGATCTTTAATTTTTGAATCTTACAGCTGATTCAAAAATTAATTACTCTATGCCGTCTCTTATAGGAAATTTCACTATAATCTTTGGCATAGAGATGTCCATACTATGAGATCATAGATTCACGATGATGATCTTTTAAGCTTAATTTGAATAAACAAATTAGGCAGCAAATTTTCCACACTTTGTATAAGTTAGTCCTCTTTGGCAAGTTGTACAATTTCCTTGTGTTGTTTCGGCAATGGTAATGTTGCTTTTGGACTTTGCTTTATTAAATTACTAGTGCTTATTGTTGGCTCCATGTATATATTTTTTTTAATTCCTAGTAAATTAATCATTTTGACTTTTATTTTATATTGGCTTAGTACTAATCAACAAACATACTTTCCCTGACGATATATGTTAATCTTTTCTAGGGCATGCATAAGGGAGATCTTTTTCATTGTTTTTTTGGTTTTTAATTAGTCCATCACTCTATCTTCTAATAAATCTCCAACTTTTTAGACAAATTATCATTTTGTTGTGGTAGACAATCTAAAAAGATATGACTATATTCACATAAATGAAGAGCCACAGGTAACAACATATTTTATATATCATAACCTAATCAGAAGACGCGTCTTCATGGTTATAATTTATAGTTTTTATTATGAACAGTTCCTATTTAATTTTAATAATTACTATCTCTGGTCCTTAATATAAAAAGTTAGTTAACTAATTTGAGTAGATTAAAAAAATTAATTAAGTTAGTTATTTATAATAAATATGTCTTGTTTTTCCTACAATATTCTTGCTAATTAAGTGTATTGGCTAAACCTATCATTACTACAAAGATTATCTTGGAAAAAATAGATAAATATAAAAAAACAAAGTGAATTAAAATATTATATTTAGAACTAAAATAAAAGTAAAACGAGTTCTTATATTAAAAATGAGAGGTAATATTTTATATATCAATATATAATTTTTTTTTTTTGGGTGTATACCAACCTACAATTTTAAGGACAGAACTTATGTCAAAATTCTTTAGGTCCATTAAGTCCAGTTAACCAATTAGGTACTGCCACCACGATTATTTTTCCAAATCAACCCTTAACCCCTTAAAACGTCGTTTGCCACTAAAACTTCAGGGGAAAAAGTAAAAAGAAAAACTAAGAGAGTAGTTGCAAAGAGAGAGAGCCAAATCGGAGGGGTGTGAAAGTTCCCCATAAAAACAATGACAACTTTGAAGAAACCTCATTCAGGTCCTTAGGAAATTGAAACTTGCCTGAGTTTCTTAATTAATTCAACTAGGCCTAACAAAAATCAACCCGTTAAAGGTGATAATTTCCTCCCATTCTTTTGCATATTTCGAATCCAATTTTTCTCCTCCAATAACCATTTTGCTGCCTAGTCATAATTTATTTCTGCTTCCATAGCTTCATTCCCCAACAAAGATGCTTTAGAGGAAAAAGGAAGAGGGTTGTTGAGAAAAGAATCTGTAAAACAACTTTCTTTTGGTTTTTCGATAATCTGTTCCTTCGACGCAGCAGAATGTCTTCCTTCACCATGAGCATCTTGATGTCCCCATTCCATTTTCTAAATGCCTCCATACACTGGATCTTGATCTTTGATAGAGCCAGGCCATCGGAACTTTCAAAATTGCCGTTGCCATTGTTGGGAACTCCGACTTTGCTTTTTTTAGCCCTTATTCTCATCGTAGCTCCTTTCCTTTTTATCTTAAAATTTTTTTTTCCCAGAAATTTTAGTCAACTAACTGCAGTTTACGGGGTTAAGGGCTGACGAGGAAAAATAATTGAGGTGGCGGCTTTTCATTGGCTGACTGGACCTAACGGACCTAAGTAACTTGACGTACGTTTTCTCCCAATTTTAAAATTGCCGATCAACAATGATATAAAGGTTCAGGCCAAAAAAAACAATGATATAAAGGTTAAAAAAAACAACAATGATGTCGAGAAAAACCTAACCAATCTAATCCAAATCAAATCACACAGGAAAAAAAACGTAAAATACAATATGATTAAGAATTAAAAAAAAGGGAAAATGACAGATAAAGAAGCTCCAAAATGTGAAATGCCAATTTGAGAAGCTAAGAAAATGTAATTACCCATAGGGAAGTCCTTCCCAAATTGAAATTTTAAAATTCAGTGAAATGACAAAAATATCCTTTGTTCTTTTTTTTTTTAAAAAAAACCCAGCCCCTCACCGGTGGCCAACGACTGGCAACTGGCCGCCGACAGCTTCTGCCCACCGGCGCCGACCACCGGTGTGGTGGCTGCCGGTGAAGGATTTTTGTGACAAGATTTTTTTTTTTTTGGAATAGGATAATATTGGTTCAAAGTGGCGGGGGTGGGATTTGATCCCACAACCCCTTGGCCACTTGGACCAACAAAAGGATGGTCATTGGGCCATCAAAAATTTCTTAACCTTATAATGCAAACAAAAATATAAGCTAATTCTTTTCTTGTGACTCCAGCTCGCGACAACAATTTATCTGAGGATGACAAGTCTTAATTGAGAAAAAACAAGTCTAAATTTAATATTAACAAAGCAACTTTTCCTTATACATAACAAATAGCAGCATGTGCATTAATTAAAAATGATCATAATTTATTTAAAAAGCTTCTCGGTCCCCTTCGTTTCTCTGCAAATCCGAAATGTCGATCGCCATAGTAGACCACGCCCTTCCCTACGACACTCACAATCTCTACGATGTTTCCTTCTACACTCACAACATTCACACACTGCTCACTTCTTCCCCTTCCATGGTCGATTCCTGGCTCTCCGAAACCCGCAACCTCCATTCCCTTCCCCAACCTCTTATCGTCGGCCTCGACGTCGAATGGCGCCCGAATTTCCACCGCAATATGGAGAATCCGGTCGCCATATTACAACTCTGCGTCGGCCCTCGATGCCTCATATTCCAAATCCTTCATGCCCCAAACATCCCCCAATCCCTGATCAATTTTCTCGCAAACGCGAATCACACTTTCGTGGGCGTTGGGATCGAAGAGGATGTGGAGAAACTCGTGTGCGACTACGAACTGAGTGTGGCCACATTCGTTGATCTGCGCGATCTGGCGGTTGACAAGCTGGGGGATAATGAACTGAAGAAATCAGGGCTCAAGACTCTGGCTCTGCGTGTTCTTGGGAAGGAAATTGAGAAGCCAAAGAGTATCAGTAGAAGCAGATGGGACAATCTGTGGCTTACTCCTGAGCAGGTAAAATATGCCTGCATCGATGCCTTTATTTCTTTTGAAGTTGCAAGGCTTTTGTATTCTGGCCAACTCTAGGCGTGGGGATTGCTTGGGATTCAGAACTCGGTAGAATTCGTGGATAAGTTAATTCTGGTGTGATGTGTGGTTCTGTTAAATGTGGATTTGATTGGAGTTTGTTTGTATTTTGATGAAACTTTTCTATGGTTCATGAAGTGACTTTACCAATAACATGTCTCGTGTGTGGAGTATTTCATAATTGATGGTTCTCAGACAATAATAGGATTTTGGAGGATCCAAGGTTGGTATACGCAATATATATACTGATGTCTTGTTTTGCCAAGGCATGCGTTTGAATTCTCTTCTTTTGTTGATGTTGTTTTTTTTCCTTTTCTCACAAGAAGGGCTTCACACACACACGCACCCAACTAAGTTTGAACCTAGAAGGTGCTCACAAGTGATGAATGATTTGTAAATATTTTGTAAGTATTTTTTAAGTTTTGAATTTTGTTCTTTTTTTTTTTTATAAGACAAGTAAGAGTGATCAAGATCACTTGATAAGAAATTTGGTTTCCATAGGTAAATAATTAGCAGCTTAGGTTTTTTCTGAGAGCCATTTCTTGATCTATTTTTAGTAGTCTGTCCTGTGAAAGAACTTCTTTCTTCTGTGTGAAATAAAAATATTAAAAAAATAATATTCTTCCATATCTAAATATAAAATTATTTTTTTGTGTAATTTATATTACAAAATAAATCTTATATTTAAGAATAAAGGAATATAAATTCTTTAAACCTAGTTATATTTGAGCAACATAAAAATTTTAATCTCGCAAGGAATTGAAGTCTCAATCCTCCTTCGTAGACCAATAACGTAGTAATGTTTACTCTTTTCTTGAGCACAGCCACATGATGTTTTATGATTATAAACGACCTAGAGAAACCAATTTCTTCAAAACTTGGAAGCAAATTTTTCGACAAAAAGGACTAGGAAAAGGAAAAAGAAAAAAAAAACACCTTGAAAGCAAATTCCAAGACCTCATTTTTAAGAAATTATTATTAGTACAGGTGGAAATACTCCTATGATTGATTATAGCTACCCAAACATGGTCATTTTAAAATAAAATTACAAAAAACTGATGATACTGAAATATATGGTGATTACTATGGGAAGGCTAATTTTTGTTTCTAAAAATCGTAAGAAATTGAAGTAAGCTGGATTATATATTGTTCTGCTTCTCATTTTTTGTATTTCAAACTTAATTACTCTCTCCAGCCTTTTCTATTAAATCATATTAACTACTTTTTTAAGGATTAAGGAAATTAATTAAAATTACCTAAATATTAAAAAAAATTCAACTTTTTAAATTTAACCTTCAATGGTGAAGGGCCTGTTTGGTTTGAGGGGAGGGTAGGGGAGGGGAGGGGAGGTTTTATCCTCACCTTGTTTGGTTTGATTAAAAAGGAGAGGAGGGAGGGATATTTAATGATCCCTTGTTTGGTTCAAGAAAGGGAGGGGAGGGATAGTAATAATCAATTTACTATTTTACCCTTACATATTAATTTATATTTTTTATTGATATATTATATAAATTAATTTACATCTTAATTTAAATCATATAATTTAATAAAAATTCATTCTTGTCATGTTAATATGTGCATTAAAAAATTAGTACAGTATTTTTTTAATTCTAATTAATATAATAATATATTTGAAATAATCAAATTAACAAATTTTATATGCTCTAAAAAAATTGAAATTTTATTCTCTTTAGGCTATGTCTTTTTTAAGCTTTAAAATATATTTAATAAATAATAGATTTATAAAAAAATTAATTTTATAATATTATATTTTTATTTAAATAATGTTTTTTATTTTTATAATAATTTATATTAATTTTTATTATAATATATTTTTAAATTATAATAATTTATATTTTTTATTTTTTACTTATGATAATATATTTTTTATTTACAATAAATATTATTATAACATATTTTATGGATGGTTGTGGAATATTAAAAAAATCATAAGGACATAATGGTCTAAAAATTTAATTCCACTCCAAAAACCCCCAATTTAGAGGGGAGCTAAAATGGGGGAAGAAAAGGGAGGGGAGGGAACATTTTGGCTTCCCTCCCCTCCAAAATTTTTAACCAAATGAGGGGAGGGGCTCATTTCCCCTCTTCTCGCCTCCCCTCCCCTCCACTCCAACCAAACACACCCTAAAGCTTATTGGGAGAAGGAACGAAAAAAGCCACCTTCTCATTAATAATCAACAAGACAAAGGATTCTCTTAAACTAGAATAAAGTGAAGATTGATCTCTTGGGATCATTTGAGAAGAAAATTGATTTCAATTAATGCATGAATATTTTTATTATACCAATTAATTCCGGTGTCATGTGGGGTTGTGCTAAATGTGGATTTCATTGGAATTTGTTTGTATTTGGATGAAACTTTTCTATCAATGGTTCCTGAGGTGACTTTACCAATAACATGTGTCAGGCGTTATATACTTGGTGTATTTCATAATGGGTGGTTAGGTTGGTATATGCAGTATTGATGTCTCGTTAAGGCATGCTTTTGAATTCTTTTCTTTTGTTGTTGTTGATTTTTTTTTTAATCACATGTGCGCCTTTTTTTTTCCTTTTCTCACAAGAAGGGCTTCACAGAACATACACACGCATCCAATTGTAAGTTTGAACCTGCGAGTTACTCATCTGGTCTTATTTATAAGGCATTTTCAATATGTTTCATATAGACTAAGAAAAGCCTTAAATTTCATTAACTCTCATTTAAAATTTAATGAATTTCCAACTTTATCTCTATTTAATATACATTATATCTTATATAAACAAAGTCAACAAAATAATAAATGAGGGATATAATTGTATATCCATACAAAAAAATTTCTCTCAGTATCCTATAAATAAGACCAAAAAATACGTTTACTCTCTGCCCTATAAATAGGACCAGAGGAGTACTCACAAGTGATGAATAATTTGTAAATATTTTGTAAGTAGTTTTTGTTTTCTTCATGTCTTTTTTAAGACAATGTAAGAGGGATCAAGATCATTTGATAGGAAATTTAGTTTCAATAAGTACTCCTCCAGTCTTTAGTATAAGACCTATTTAAATAATTATAAAAAATATGACATGTTTTTTTTAAAATACCATAATTATCTTTCTTAATATCTTCCCTCCATGTCCTACTTGATTATGGTTGAGGGACTATGAAAAAGGGGTAATTTAGAAAAAAAAATTAATAAATAGGTTTTATATTTAGGATCAAGATCAACTTAATAATTAGGTTCTATGTTAAGAATTAGAGGAGTAAATGATTAGGAGCTTGGTCTTCTTCCAAAAGCCATTTCTTCATCTCTCTCTTTTCAAGAGTCGGTGTTCTTTGAAAGAACTTCTTTCTTCTGTGTGAAATGAAAATATTAAAAAAATAATATAAATACTTTAAATGGATTAAGAAACATTCAATAGCCTAGAGTATTTTGTATTTTGTGGTGTATCCAATATTTTGAATTATTTTTTTAAGTGTATTTAACACCATGAAATAACTTTCGGAACATCCAGCTCTCTAAAGTAGTTTTTTTAGGCATGTACAATACCCTAAAATATTTTTTGGTGTATTCGGTGACAAGATAAAAAAAATAGTTCAAGTGTTAGAGGCACTTGACAAATATTTTAGGGTGTTAGACACACATGAAAAATATTTCATGATACTAAATGCACTACAAAATACTTTAAGATGTTAGATACTTTTGACAAAATATTTTGAGGTGCTGGATGCACTTATTCTAATTATGTTTGAGCAACATAAAAATTTAGATCCTACTGGGAATCGAAATCTCAATCCTCCTTCCTAGACCAGTAATGTAAGTATTTGCGTGTAAACCAAATTATAATTTAAAAGTGATTTATAAAATACGAAGTAAATATGTTAGAAGAGTTTTGTCTCGACTAATGTAAAATTATTTTTTTTGGGTATCCCAAACAACCCAATGATATTGTAATGTTTACTCTTTTCTTGAACACAATGAGATGATATTTTATGCAAATGAAGCCGAACCAGAAAAACCAATTTCTTCAAAACTTGAAAAAGCAAATTCTCTTTGGCAAAAAAAAAAATGAAAAAACAAATTCTCCGGCAAAAAGTGGCTAAAAAAAAGAAAAAAAAAAAGAAAGGAAAAAACAAAAAGGTTGAAAAGAAAAATAAAAGTTGAAAGCAAATTACAAGACTTCATTTTTAAGGAATTATGCTTACTACGGTTTGTGGGAGGAAATACTCCTGTAACTGATTATAGCTACCCAAACATGATCATATTAAAATAAAATTACAAAAAAATGATGATATTGAAATACTATGGGAAGGCTAATTTTCATTTCTAAAAATCGTAAGGAGTTGAAGCAAGCTAGATCATATATTGTTCCACTTCTCTTTTTTTTATTTCAAAATTAATTACTCTCTGTGGTCTTTTCTATTAAATCATATTAACTACTTTTTTTAAGGATTAAGGAAACTAATTAAAATTAACTAAATATTAAAAAAATTCACAACTTTTTAAATTTAACCTTTAATAGTTATAGCTTAAAAACCCACCTTCTCATCAATAATCAACAAGACAAAGAATTTTCTTAAAACTGGAATAAAGTGAAGGTTGATCGCTTACGTTCATTTGAGAAGGAAATCAATTTCAATAGATGCATGAGTATTTTTTCTGTACGAAAAGAAGGATTAAGGAAATTAATTAAAATTAGCTAAATATTAAATTTTTTTTACAACTTTTTAAATTTAACCTTCAATGGTTAAAGTTTATTGGGAGAAAGAACGAAAAAGCCAGGTCTCATCAATAATAAACAAAGGATTTTCTTAAAAGTGGTATAAAGTAAAGATTGATCTCTTGAGATCATTTGAAAAAAAAAATCGTTTTCAATTGATGCATGAATATTTTTACTGTACCAATTAATTCTGGTGTGATGTGAGGTTGTGTTGAACGTGGATTTCATCAGAGTTTGTTTGTATTTGGATGAAACTTTTCTATCAATGGTTCCTGAAGTGACTTTACCAATAACATGTGTCGTGTGTTATATAATTGGGGTATTTCATAATGGGTGCTTCTCTGACAAGATCCAAGGCTAGTATACGCAGTATTGATGTCTTGTTAAGGCATGCTTTTTCTTCCTTTTCTCACAAGAAGGGCTTCACAGATCACACACACACCCAACTGTAAGTTTGAACTAGCAAGTTACTCACAAGTGATAAATAATTTGTAAATATTTTGTAAGTAGTTTTTGTTCTCTTCATGTATTTTTTAAGACAATGTAAGAGGGATCAAGATCATTTGATAAGAAACTTAGTTTCAATGAGTCAGGGTGTGTTTGCATTGATAGTGACAAAATTGACTTTTATTCTATCTGACTTTTGCAAAAGTCAGTTAGAGTAAAAGTTAATTAGTATAAAATGATTTATGTTTGGATAGTCAGTTTGAAAAGTTAAAACTTGTTTGGATGGATAATGAAAAAATAAGTTTAGGTATAAAATGATAGAAAAGGGACATAAGTTTTATAATATACTACTTCTAGTTCTTAATATAAAACCCAGTCAACTAATTTGAGAAAGGCTAATGAAGTTAAATAAATTACTTTAAAATATTTATATTTGCCGCTTTTCTTCAAATTAATTTATTTGACTTATAAACTAATGTGTAATCTAAATATCTAATGATACACAAGTATTTTAGAGATATCATGTAACATATAATATAATTAAGTAATTGTTTAGCTTCTTTAATCTATTCAAGTTAGTCTTTTCGAGTCTTATATTAAGAAGCGAAGATAATATATGACATGTATACAAGTTGATAAATTTTAGAAAATAATTAATTAAATTTTATTAGTTAATTTTTTTCATCTTAGAAAAAAAAATCAAATTATTGGATCAAGACA